>NW_006921617.1:6782491-6824011 GCF_000298275.1 Orycteropus afer afer
GGTGAAAAGCACCATACAGCTTCATTTCCTTGGAGTTTTTATTCACACATTAACAGGATGTCTGTAATAGTGGTAGGTTTTATAGGCATGGCTCTATATTGCATACTGCATCCTTGAGTAAGCATCATCATTCATGGTTAAAACTGGATTTGGATTAGTATACAACCCAGAAAAGGTAGCTGAGGCTTTAGGGAAGATTTAGAAATAAATGGAATATGCTGTTAGGAAGAATGGAAATGAAAGTAAGGGAGGTCTCTCTCCTTTTATATTTGAAGTTTTTGTTTAGCATGGCAGCTTCCTGTACATTCTCTTTCATGTTTTATCTACTCTAAAACACATTTAGTCATGTCTATCACTGCAGTACCTTGGTGCTTCGGTACTAAAAAGTGTTTTAAGAGTGCAGTTTGAAGACTGATAAATCAGGTCTGGTTAGCTCAGGGGAAGGAAAAGCTAAGTGAGGATTTAGTGGAAGGGAATAATATTCCTAAAATGAAATCAGTTTGATGCCAGTAAGCTTTCTGAAGTAGAGACTAATTTGAAAATGTAGAGGTCACAGCTGAAACACAGTGCTGGACTATACTATCACATATTCGCACTTTGAAGGGAAGTTTCTTTAAACGCGGCAAATGGCTTGCCGTAGTCAGCAGTGGAAACAGGCTGAGGAAGCTAGATGAATTTTTGGAAAGTAGAGTCCTAGGGTAGAGCCACAGCAGCATTTTAGAATCTAATCCTAGAAGGCAAGAGAGATGCATTTGTTGAATTTCTGACTTTAATGGGTACAGGCATACATTGGAGATACTGTGGGTTCGGTTCCAGTCTGCTATAATAAAGCTAATGTTGTAATATAGCGAATCCCATGATTTTTGGTTTCCTGGTGGATATAAAAGTTATGTTTACACTATACTGTAGTCTGTTAAGTGTGCAATCCAGAAAAAAAAACAAAATCACTGCCGTCGATTCGATTCCAACTTGTAGCAACCCCTCCTTGGGTTTCTGAGGCTGTATCTCTACTGAAATAGATTGCCCAGTGCCAAAGGAGCAGGGAGGCCACATCTTCTGACCTCCTCTAACCCCACAAGAGGAAGACAGAATCACCATCAGTAGCCCAAACCCTATTCCTGTGAGATCAGACATGCTGCCTTGATCCAGCCCTTTCACCAACTCTGATAACAACCGCTCCTCCTGCAGTGGCCACACAGAACTCATAGATTATGGGGTTTATTAGGGAAGCAACAGGCTACAGTTCAAGTTCAGAAATGCACTCAGTCTCTTGCAGCCGGCCATCTCACTTAGCAGCTGGCAGTCTCTCTCTCTCAGCAGTGTGTGTCTCTGATGTCTCTCAGGAGCTCATTTCTCTCAGCAGCACATCTTTCTCAGCCAGCAGTCAGAGAGACTCCTTCTGTGTCTAGGAGGGCTCCCTTTGAGGCTGGCAGAGTGGTCAAACTAACCAGTCCTGACATCAGAATTCTATATACCTGAGATAGAGAGAGCTTCCCAGAAGATTGCTTTGTGCCACTCTCAACAGAAATACCCCAGGTGGATAACTTTAAGTATCAGAAGCTCCTCAGTTGCTCAGGGCAAATTCCACCATAAAGTTTACAAAGACTTATGGCTAGAAAAGTCATATTATGTAATTTACTACACTGTACCCAGTCTTCCTTCTGAGCAGTGGCTGGTGGGTTTGAACCGCCAGCCTTCTGGTTAGCAATCAGAATGCCTTGGACACTATTCCACCAGAGCTCCTAAAAAGTTTGAAATCCTGTAAGAATGACCAAAATATGAGACAGAGACATGAAGTGAGCCCATGCGATTGGAAAAATGGCGCTGATAGACTTGTTCAGTGGATAGTTGCTGCAAACCTTCAATTTATCTACAAAGTGCAATGAAGCGAAGGTCAGGAGAACGAGGTTTCTCCCTCACACTTTCATTTTTATAGTGTGTCTGTATTATCACTCTATAAACTTGAGTTTTAATACAAAGAAAGAATTAATCATCTTTCCTAGTAAAACAAATAATGCATGTACTCTTCACCTCACTCCCCCCAACCCCCAATAAGAAGAACTTTAGGAATAATAGCATGTATCAGAATCAGCTTGATGGCAGTGTATTTGGCTTGGTTTGATGTCAATTTCTATGCTGCAATACTTGAGGGAAAGTACAGAATGTAACAGTATTTGCTGCAAAGAAATAAATTGTAGTTTTTTGTTGTTGTTGTTTCATGTGAAAAGTTTAAGCATAGCAGCTTGACAGTAAATTCCATCAACATTTACCCTACCAGAATGCCAACATTGTTTTTCATTCATTTTAGCATAAGGTTTAATTATTTGCTGATTTTCAATACCAGTCAGTCATTCTTAGCTTCACTGAATTAACTCTGAACCCTCTATCAGTAAAGAGCCTTATGTTGTCCCACTTTAGCATAACAGTGCAATACAGATTAAAATTGCATCTGTTAAGATTATATTGTGTATTTGGATTTGAGGGGCAGAGGCACAATATTCTCATGAATATAACGTTTGAAGCCAATAACCTGTAACCAATCGCATACTTTTTCTATTGCAAAATCTGAACTAGTAAGGATTACATTTTGGAAAAGATTATAAATCTGTCACCACTAATCTAATCTTTATAGTGCCTTTGTAACCAGTTAGGAGACTAAAAGAACATTACTTCTTTTGCTATGATTTTAATCATAACACATATTTGATATTTCATAACTTTCTTTCGTTCCATCAGCAAGTGCATTATAAAGTGTACAACATTAATAAATAGAGGCATAATGAATGTGACTAATTGATTTTGGCAGTCAGAGACTGGCACACTTTTTATACAATAGGGAATCCGTTCAAAGAAGCTTAACTGCTATTGAGAGCAAGTCTTCAATGCAGTAATGGTTTCTAGTTTGGATTCTGCATGAGGTGAACAGAACACAGTATTGATAGTAGTTCAACACATGGGTATTTTGGTCGTTGTTTTGTTTAGTTTGAACCCTCATTTATTGGGTTCTTTGATCCTCTAAATAAAATTTTTATGTTTTGATATACGTATGAATTTTGCAGCACAATTACGAATATAATTTTTAAAACACCTATTTGTCTAAACTAGAGATATATAAACAACATGTGAGAGCCATTCCTTCTCCCCTTTCTTTTCCGATTTAGTTATATATTTTGCCCCTGATTTTTTATGCTATAATCAGATTGTCTCAATGAAAAATCCATTGAAAGCAACTGGCTTATTTGGAGACAAAACAAGTTTTTTTTAACTTGTATGTACAAGTCCCAAAATAACAGCTTTCTTAGTAGATGTTAGAAAAATAATAATAATAATTGTTAAAACTCCAAGGTAAAAATAGGCCTGTGGTTTTTATAAATTGCATGATCAGTCTTACCTTTAAAAATATGATGACTATCCTTCCACACCAATATTAGTCCATTTATGAAATCTTTGAACACTAAATCTTTAGACAATTGTTACATGGCTGTGATTTAATAGTGGACATGAGATCAAATTGGGTGTCAGTGAAACATTAATCAGCCAAGTGTCATTACCAGTAGTTAACAATTCCTGTGTTAAGCTTTGTCATTTGAAACCATAGAAAGTCTGTACCAACAGACTCCTCGCTTACTGTAGTCAAAATTGTTTTAGAAGGGTTAAAGAATGATAGTTTTTAAGAGTTTACAAGAACTAAATTTTTCTTAAAAATAACTTTTTGCTTTGCAGTCTGGCACCATTAAAGGATGAAGACGTTGTGTTGACTGCAGTTAGGAAAAACTCTAATGGGAAGTCAGTCATTTCCAGGCACATTGCAATTGATTTCCTACCAATGAGAAAAGGGAATGAGATACTCTAAGTCTATTATTATTAAATTATTTATGAAGTCATATTAAACCTGGTCGTTAGTTGTGGCATTTCAGGTAAGTGAAGACTTTCCAATCACTGTCATGACAGGAGCAACAAAAGGTATTTTGTGACTTGAGCGTTGAATACTACCTTTGATTGCTGTGATTAAAAGAGATAAACGAGTTTGTCTTACAAAACAAAAAAGCATTTCAACTCACATCTGCATCTTAATTGAGGTTTTGCTAGTTTCATTGAAGTCCTACTGACTGTGAAGTCACGTTATTTCTTCAAAATAGGAATAATATTTATTGGAAACAATTACAAATGTTTGTAATTTGTTGTTGTTAAGAATTTCTTTTCCAGGCTTTAAGAGTTGTTATGTTTTACCCTAAATCAATGTTAATTGTGTCATTAGTGAAATAGGTAGTGACACATTTTAAGTTTCCTTCAGTAAATGCCCTAATAAGATGCAAAATTATTTTATGATAACAACTGCTGATTGATACCCACTGAGGAGAAACAGTGGAGATTTATAAGGACTTTATTAGTAGGTTGGAAGAACCTTTGGATCTGTTAGTCCCATTTTATAAGACTGCTAATCCAGTTACCTTACATATTCTGCCCGCCTCCCTAGTTCTGTTTCCCACCCCTGGTTTAGTACCCTGGAAGCAACCTTAGAACAATTGCTATTCAAGACTCAGACAAACTATAGATTATGTATTTCGCATAAGAAATACACCAATTTTATGATCATGGGTAAGTGACTTGACCTCTCTTGCCCTAAGGTGTCCTTATTTAGAAAGTATAGGGATTGGATTTAATACTTTTGTCAACCAATTTTTATTTGCTCTGATTTGCCATGCTTCTATATTTTGGACATTGATGGAATTAGCCTAATACTTTTATAAAGAATAGCGTAAGTAAGACAGATTTCAAAATGAAAACTGCCTGCCTCCCATAAGAAACATATCTTTTCACCAGTGACTTGAAGTTCTGTACCTGGACTATCAGAAGGCTGGTGGTTCCAACCCACCAGCCACTCCTCGGAAAGAAGGTTGGGCGATCTACTTCTGTAGTGATACTGCCTCGGAAACCCAAGGAGGGGAGTCAGCACATAACAACAACAGCAACACTACAACAACAACAACACCTGGACTATACAAGGAGGGCTGTGTTCTCTGACAAACATTACTCCTTACTAGCTGTCAACCCCCAGCTAGCCTCTCTGAATCACTTGTTTTATCTATGAAATGTGGATAGACAGCCACCAGTCTTGGGTATTTTCACACAACCGTTATGAAGATCAGTTGAGAAGACACGTTAAAGCACTATAAAAAGTACAAAGCAATAGGAGAACATAAGCTGTCAGAAAATCTAGGTTTTTAAACCACATTAGGCTACCAATGAGACTAATTTCAGAAAACGTCATGTCACAGAGGTCATTAGACTGATAAAGTGGAAGGCCAGACCACCTTAAGAAGAAAAGCAAAATATGTATCCTATCCATGGAATTATAATACAGTGCCAGGATAATTTAGGAGGAATCATTACAGAAACTATTACCTGTTACATTTCCTCTTTCTCTCCCTCATACAGTACATGCATATACACATACACATGTAAATGTATTTCGTACACATACATATCCACATATACACACATAGAAGCCAGTCACTGTAGGACCAAGTGGTATAGTGTATATAAGTAGGCTTCCTGTAAACACCATTTTTAAACTACTGTGAATAGGAGAATATTAACCCGCATGTTCAGCTTTTGCACACACAGTGTGGTCATGTTACATCAGTGTAGATAAACGATGAGCGTGTGTGGTGTTCAAAGGGTACTGCACATGCCTGGAGGATATCTCAAGTAATTGGCTTTGTGCTCCTATCGGGGCTCTAAGTGTAGGGATTGTGTTCATATTGTGTGTAGCAGAGGCTTGTGCACTTCAGTGACTTTGGCAGATTTCAACTATCCCTTTTTTTGGGAGATAATTTTATAGACATTTAACTCTCATCCCTCCCCTTACCCCAGATTTAAAATCAAGGTTTTGCTGTGGTCTGTTGTGGACTGCTTTTTGTTGGGAAGTCTGTGCATCTCCTGGTATGTGTTTGGGACCGGGTGCATACTACACCTTTTCAGTTCCACAGGGATAGGACCAGATGGAAGAATTTGATTATCTAGCAGTAGAGGACCAACTGTTCAGTTGGATACAGAACCGGGAGAAAAGGGTTGAAGAGATCTAAAATGGCTGTCGTATGTGGAGCCAACAGTTTCCGAAGGGAACCAGGCAGGCACTGAGGTGTAGTAATGCAGAATCTCTTCCAAGTACCAGCTGGGGCTTTCAGGAGCCGCTATCCCCACAGCAGACACTCAGCAGGCTCCAAGCAGCTTGACTTTACCATATGTGGAACTTTTTATTCTCCACCTCGCTCCCCAGAGGGATGGGCCACAGGGACACCAGAGGCAGGTGAATTGCTCTTAATGCAGAGCACTAAATCACTGGGTTAACATGAGAAGCCTGGAGAGAGGAAATGGATCTGCAGAAGACTGACTCGGAGTCTCTTAACCTTGGAGCTATTCTGAGCACCAAAAAAGATACCGCATAATGTTTCATTAGGCTTTCACCTTGTGCATACCCTCTTTTATGCAAGTGACCTTTTCATCCTTGTACATATTTTCTAAATGCTTTTAAAAGCCATTCAATACTTCAGAATGCTAACTGTACATTTTTTATTCACACAGAATCATACCTTTAAAGTAATGAGGGAGCTGAATAGCACTGCAATCTGTGATTTGTGGGAATTTCTTGCTTTCTCTCTGTTCAGACACCCCAGTTTGACAGATGGGGCACAAAGCCACAGAGCAATCCATAACTCCAGTTTGTATCATAAATTTCTGGTCCCTCCTCCTCCACCAAATGCCTGCTTAATGGTAGCTAGAATACTCATGCAACAATGTTGGCCCTGCATGCATTGGCGTAATTTAAGACATTTCCTCATAGGTTTTAGAAAATAATTTTTAAAATAAGAAGACTGGGAGGGGCTAATGATATTTAAAATTAATAAGCATCCACCTATCCCCAGATCTGACTAAAACACGAATTTACTCAGTGTAGTCCCTTTTTAAAAAAAGATTTTGGTCAGGTGCATTTTATAAATGTCTTCCAATTTGATTGGATTTATTTTATTCAGAAAAAGCTTCTGGACTATGGACTATGTAGAATTAGTGCATGTATTTACCCTAATAAAGCAGCTTATATTTGCAGGAACACTTACATAGAAGATGTCTGGGTGTTTTTTTTTTTTTTTTTATTAATTCTGTGAATTTTTGGCTGCCATGCAGAGGTGCGGCCCACAGAAAAATGTGCAAAGATAACGGTAAATATGACTCTCTAAAACTCAAAGCTGTACTTAAGATAGGGCTCCAGGTTAACTGTCAAGACACATTATTGATTCCCATTTGGTGGCCATTTCCCTCTGAAACAATAAATATTCACTCAGGTGAATTAGATTTACCTGTGTGAAGAAGAAAACAACTAGCCATCACCTTGTCAATCCTTTAGGTGCATATATTAGGCTAAGTTTGAATCAGCAGAAAAGCAGTGATGAGAAGTGTAAAGTAAAGTAGACCAAAGTTCACTGTTAGTTAATGGAACAAAGAAAATGTAATAAAACTTGTAGCATAGTAGTTGAAGTATGCCTACCTTGATAAACTGCTCATAGATGTGTAATGTTAATTAATCTATCTGTTAGATAGATAATTATCTATTAGTGGACAGACTAAAGAAAATAATGAATCAATAATCATAAAATGCAGATGGAGTTGATTGAACAAATTAATATTTGAAGATGTGGTGTTACCTTGTGAAAGGAAATTAATTTGCCAGTTGTCCAAGTGTATGTTTTCTATGATGGTTCCTATTGACAGGAACTTGAAAATTTCTGGCATTATTTGGGAGATTGCATGCAGAAGCAGCTGTGTACCTGCCTGGAAAAAGACTTGAACCAAATTTTTATATTAAAAGAATTTCAACAACAAAAAGAAAACAAATTGCTACTATAAATTATAGTGTAGTATGTCTCTGTTATCTTGACGGATAATGTGGATATACATATGTTTATCTTTTTGTTAAGTAAGAATTTGCACTCTTTAATATGCAAGCGTAAAGATTGAGAACAATAAGGAACGTATTATATGGCAAGAAAGAAATTTAAAATCTTGTTGCTTGAAACAAATCCAGTTAACTTTAGCACGCACCTTGAGACACGTTCTGTTTACCTAGTGAATTTTAAATTTGCTCAGCTACTTTGGAATTTTGAATATCATGATAGTAGTTCTTTTTGTTTCTGCTTCCCACCTGAGCTGCAGTGAAAGGGCAGGGGGTGAAGTATATAGCAACAGGTTTGATTTATAGAAAAATCTCCACCCACTGTCTCTGATTTCATTAAAAAGAACAGAAAAACTTTAATGTGATGTAAGAGCAGAATTTGGCAGTGGGAAAGTTTTCTTTCTTTAAGATTTCTGGAAGCCTGTATTTGTACAGTGAAACTTTTTAAACGAATGGCACTTTTAGTGTTGTATGTGGACTAACCTACCTATAACATGTTGGTGGAGTAGAGAGCAGAAGAGGTTGGCAGCTGCTGGAATTTCATCTCTAGATGGTTACTGGCAATTTAAGCCAATTAAACATACAGAGTGGTTCTTTTTGGTACTGTTTGGCAGCACACTCTGAAATGGTGTTGGATGATAAGGAAGAAGCCCTGGGTATGTGCTGTTTCTTGCACACATGTGCTAGAATCACTACAACTCATAAATTCAAATTACTTTTAAAAGCTGGCCATGAAACATTTGCTCATTAACCATATGGAAAATGGCACTCAGGAATTTTCTACAGTGTATTTTCAAAGAAAGAATCCAATTGCAGGCAGACATTCCTTAATACAGTGTTTACGCAGCTGTACTTGTGATTAAATTACACCAGCTCAGGCTCACATGTAGCCACAGAACTTATTAGTTGGAGTACAAAGCACCTTATAAGAGTATGAGAACTCTCATTGTAATATTTTTTGGCCTCTTGGCCACTGTATCAAGCAAGCATCAAAAGTCATGCATGTGCTTAGAGGTCTCTGGAGAAGGCGCCGTGGGACAGAGAGAGCCGCTCGCACTGTGTGAGGAACTTTGACAGTCTACCAGGGGGGATTGTGGGATTGCTGCTGTCAGCAGTTCCAACAGTGCAAACAGTATGAAGAAGCTTCCACAGGGATTGAATTACTGAAGACTTCTGCTCCGTGTTTTTTGGTATAATTGAGAGCACAGAGGGAGCTTGATTTCTCTGTCTTATGATTTGAAGGTGAAGACAAGAGCCTGCAGGGCTCTGTCAGAGTTATGGGCATGCTCAACCCAGACTTCAAAAAAATCTAATTCCCATAAAACCTTACAAGGCTGAATTGCTTACCTGAATATAAAAGATTTACTTTCACTGAATCATTTAACACACAACCATATTAATTGCATTTTGAAAAAGAAAAGCAGCATAGAATACAGTGCATCTGAAAACCATATGAGTGTTAAAAGAGTGCTTCCATCTTTATGTTTGAGAGTGAAACCGGTGTATACAGATGTGCCGACATACTTGGCCACACACGAACATGCGACTTGTGTCTTTTGGAAAGAGCATGACATCAGCATTCACTGTTACCTCTACTGAAAATGAAATAATACCCTTCATATTTTGGAAATGTGGATATATCCAGGTGTATTTATACTTCACTGATGGATGTATCACCTCTTATTCTGGTTGCACAAAAATAAATAAGTGATCATTTATTCAAAGTAAATATGCTGGTCACCCTCTGTCACTTTCAACATGAATGGTGAACTAACTACCCCTGCTCCTGGGGGTGGGGCAGCAGAGGAGGGACAACAATGTGGCCTTCTGGCCACGTAACCACCTTTCCCTTCTCTTCATGCAGAGTCTCACCCAAACGCTGCCTTTCAACCAACCATGATAACTTAGGCTTCTGATGGGAGCAAAAGTCTCCAGAGAGAGGTCCCAAAATATGAAAGTATAGCATTTGCTACACTTGCATGTCATTGAAATTAAACTGATGATAACACATAGGACCCTTTTGTTTCCCTGATTTCATCCTTGGAAAAAAATGTGGCCAGCATGCATGATAAAAATGAAACCTTCTTAGAGGAGTAGCTTGCTATTCAGACCCATATGTTGGCATGGGCATACAAGGGAAGAGTGTTTTACACATAGACACTCTTTTCACAGAGTGAGTGTTTCTCCTTTCACCAGCACTTAACCCCATCTACCAGGTTTGGCTGTCCTGCCCTCTCCCAAACCTTGAACATCTTTAGGCAGTCTTCATCTGAAACCAAATTAACATACTACCAGGACAGCCTGAAAGGCACAGAGGCTGCAACTGTACTTACACAGTTAACCAGCACACTTTATTTAACTCTTCCTACTTCGAGCTTGTAGGGGGAAAAAAAAATACCACCCTAGAACAAATACCAATTGTTAGCTTCACTTTCACATTGCCAGCAAGCAGATCTTTTCCAACTGGGAGTAATATCCTGTTAGCTATGTTTAATTCTTATTTTACCTGGGGGATTGAGAGTACCAAATGATTTCAGCTGCTCAGGCATTACATTTCGGTCTGTCCTCTCCTTCTGCCCCTGTCTTCCTCACATACTCCTTCTGGGACCTTTCTACCGTTCATAGTGAAAGGACAGCTTTTCTCTAAGCCCAAACCAGCAGGCCCTATTCAGAAAAGGAACCTTCTGAGATGTTGGGAGAAAAAGACACACACACACGTACACACACATCACTCCACACACACCACTCCACCTGTGCCTTTGGCAATGCCCCCATACCTGCAGCTTAACCATTCATCCTTCATTGGATCCATTTCTTTTTCCATTTTTCAAAATGCTCTTGAGGTGGTAAGTGTATGTGTTACTTTTGGTTAGAGGCAGTTTACCTTTGGCCATGAAATGGACACTGTGTACATGGTGTTACCACAGGCGTTCTGTTCCAATTGCATTGTGTCTTAACAACAAAGCCCCCCGTGAAACTCAATAAAATTACCAATTTCACAGTTGATTTTCTTCCTGCTCTGCTCTGCAGCCCTCACACTCCTGGCCTGTCTCCACACACTGCAGGGGATGGTGTCGGACCAAACCAATAACACAGTGCTAAAAAGGGGCTTGATATAAACTAGGCTGATCTTAATTCTAATTAGTCTGTCCAGCAACTTTTAAATATTTGAACCATCTTTGTCATTAAAAAAAAAAATGTGCTATCAATTTATTATGAATAGAATGTCATTATCTGTGTAGTTGATCAGACAGCCCTGTTCTTTTTGATTCTGGCTGTAGTTGCATTGCCCAGAACATATGTGGATCTATTTTATTTCTCATACTATGCTGTGTATTCTCCTCTGATATTGACTGTGCTAACTTTGGTAATTTGAAGTCAGTCAAAGCCATATGACCTAAGGTATATAAACCTTGGACATTGATTAGAAGGCAAGAATTCTAGATCTAATTCAGCTGCTAACTAGCTATGTGAACCTGAATTACTGTCTCTTCTTGCCTCCCCACTAGTTTCCCCACTAGTAAAAGAGTTAAACTGAAAAGGGACAATTGAGGAAAGTATATACAAATGCTAATTTATGTTTCTCTTTTGATTAATAGTTAAATAATGATTCTATTGGAAGGCTCAGGTGAATCAGATTTAACATATTAAAACGCTGTAAGGCATACAAATATGACCAAATGCTCACTAGAAGATACAGTTTAAAGAACTGAACCTAAATTATGATGGGTATCTTGTTCTATGATGTTCTGTTAATGGAAATTCTGTGGTCATGGAGGTAACTGACTTTATTTCAGTACCACTTTTGTTTTTTTCAGGAACCACATCCAACCCAACTCAAATTTGGTAAGGGTTTTGTTATTGAAGCATCCTTGTCAGTCACTTTCACTGCATTCTTCTATCAAATAATAGACTGGTCTGATGGGCAAGTCCTGTTGGACTGGCTTTACAATCTTGACATCTTACAGAAACCATGAATTTGTTGTCTTGCAAGAGATGTTTATTGAATAGATGATTGATTAATGGAATGAATGAATGAGTAAACTTAGATAATTAGATTTACATTGGTTTCATGAGTTCAGAAATAGATCTGGTGATATAAAAGCTATTTAGAAGCACTGCTTTTTGAATGATCATAGAATCCCATGTCTACACATTATGCTAGTGTATTTCAAATCATACTTTGGTCTTACTTCCTTCATTACTACTTTTTAATTTATTTTTTTAATATGTATTCTTATTGAAGCCTATCTTTATTTGAAGGTGTTCATTTACAAGTACCTTAGAATAGTAGTTATACCAGTATATGAACATAAGACCTTTTTTCCTGTCAGTTCTAACTTCTGTGAAGCTATTATTTGTAACATTGAACATTTGTTTTCAAATTGGAGCACAGTGATTATTCTCTTCATGACCACTTACAGAGGAAGGAAAATTGGTTCCGCCGAGTTGAAGGATGACCCTAGTAATGGAGTTCCTCTTGGGACAAGTTTCACAGAGGAGATTTCACTTTACTTACATTTTCTATCCTGTGCCCTCATTCCCCCAAGGATTAGGAAGTTTGGAAATCCCACAGAAGGCGCTTCCCATGTGTCCCAGGGCTGCTTCTCATGTTGTAACCCGCCATCCTTGTTAACGAAGTGGTTGGGGAATTTCAGAAATCAACCTCCTTGTCTGTCTTCTAGGGCTAGAAATCAGACTGTTAGTAGCAAAGGGGGTACACTGTCCTGTTAGTCTGAAATACAGAATAAATCCCATTCTGTTAGTGTTCACCATACTCTCTACATTGTTTAGCTCTTCCTTGCATTAACTCAGCTTACCAGCATATAGTATTAAAAGTCATTGCTTCAGTGTGCAAAGCATGCGTGCAGTGTTCCATTCATTCAGGAGAGTCTGTGATTGTGTAGGTTCCAAATCAGTTTACTCTCATCAACATAATTTTCAGTAAAATTAAATCCAGTAGTTTGTACCTTTTCCCCAAGGCATTATTTTAGACTGTAACTAGTGGGGAAAGTTGAAGAAGCACACCATCTTATTTATAATCAGCCTTCATCCACAATATTAGCCATTTCACCACACACCATGAACCTTGAAACTGGCTGCCAAAAACCATTCCTCTCCATTGTGTTCATAAATACTGGCAATGCCTTTTTCTGGCCCCTGCACCAGCTGTCGCACTCGATTTCCATGCAGTTTTCTATACATACTTCCCAAATAACTTTAATTGCCTTAGAATGATTTAAAACCTTTTGCATTGATGGAAAAATGTCTCAAAACAAATACTACATGTGCTTGAAAGAAATTAGTCAGCCTGACTTCCATCAGGTGAACTGAAGGAGAAGGAGACAAAGGGAGCGTGACGTACTGTGATGCCTCTGTTTGAGGTGCTCCCGTCACAAGCTTTCATAATGAGTATATTGCATATTACCATGAGTTATCATGACTGTGACCTGCCTCAGGAGGTCCCAAGCCACATCTGTATTAACAACTGCATCTGCTTCAGGGTAACCTTATTAGCTTGCCACAGCTGAGCCAGGGGCCTCAGGAGGTATTAGACCAGGTCCCTGAAGACGCCTGATACTTCTGTTCTCCCTAAATTCAGTTTGGTGCCCAAAATCTAACATCAGGACCTGCTGAATTTTATTTTGGATTATCTGCTATAGCAACTCTAGCAGATAACAAGACACACATCCTAAAAAATTGGCAACCTCCCCAGATGCCATCTCCAACTCCCATTGTGGCATATGGCTTGTTTGTTTCACATAAAAAAGTAATGGAAATATCTAAAGAAGAATTCTCACCTTGATTTCTGTTTTTCTTCTCACTGTGGGAATGTACCAAGTGTTGTAAAGAACACAAAACATAGAGAACATGTATGTGTGAACTTACCTGTGGAAATTTTCCTTCCAAACCTGACAACTGAAGTAGTAAATAAAATCCATCTGAATGGATTGGTGGAATACAGAGAGCTGGTAAGTAGTGGTCTGGTGTGTATACATGTTTATAGTGTGATGTAGGCATGTGTAGGAGCTCTGGTGGCATAGTGCGTAAGGCATTTGACTGCTAACCAGAAGGCTGGCAGTTCAAACTCACCAGCCACTCCTCAGAAGGAAGGTTGGGCAATCTACTTCCGTAGTGATGTCACCTCGGAAACCCAAGGAGGGGTCGCTATGAGTCGGATCCGACTCGACGGCAGTGAGTTTGGTTTTTGGTTTTGTAGGCATGTGTGCATGTACATGGAAAGCACATGAGCTTCTGCCCTTGCCACTGAATTCTTAACCAGAGCTCTTCCATCGCTTGTTTCAAGTTAATCAGATAGTGTGGCACTCAACAAAATACATTTCATCCATTCATTCATTCATTCACTCTCTGAACAGTAAAGGGCACAAGGAAGCATCAATTCACTTGGAAATGTATCTAGGTCAACACCTAAAGGCAACATTCCCATAGTGCACTGGGAACTTCTGAAAGTTCCCCTTCCTTACCATCCTCAGATGGGCAAAAATTTACCAATCTCATTTTCGTAAGTTTTGCATTTTAATGTTGCCATATCACCCAGATGGATAGACTACCATACCATTAAAATAACTCTTTGAAAGCTGATTTAGATTGTGCCTAACAGGAGCTCTGGTAACATAGTGCCTAAGGCACTTGACTGCTAACCAGAAGGCTGGCGGTTCAAACCCTCCAGCCCCTCCTCAGAAGGAAGGTTGGGCAATCTACTTCCGTAGCGATACTGCCTCAGACACCCAAGGAGGAGTCACTATGAGTCGAGTCCGACTCAACAGCACATAACAACAACAACAGGATTCTATCTTGAACCGTGACAGTGTTCTCAAGGGTGAGTTGTCTGGGGCGTCCTGCACACCCTCATCTCTCAATCTTTCACCCTTCTGGAATATTTCCTTAAACATTTTCTGATATTGTTACAAACTCACAGCCTGCTATTTTCTTTTGCTAATTTGCATGCTATTTTTAGCTCTCATTTGAAGAACACCATGCACTGAGCTTAGTATTTTATATATGTTATCTCGCTTAATTTTCCAGTATAACCATGAATACTATCATCGTGGTTTTACAGTCAAGAACCCAAGGCTGACTCCCTTGTCCAAAGTGACATACCTACCCCTGAGTCTCTTATTGCCCTGAGGGTAATTCAGTGGACCCTGATAGGAAACATCTACATTTCAGGCAGTTTAGTCAGCCCTGTTTTAAGATTGTTCTTTTCAGTCCCAGCAAGGGTAACAGCTGCTTTTCTCTCTGAAATATTTCCTGTTTGGACTAAACTACCCTGAATTTTGCATTGACCTGCTGAATCAGTGTTGTGCCTAACTTGACTCCTTTTCTTTCATTTCCACAGATGCAACAAGTTGTTTAGTCATACATTTACAATTCTGAAAAAGTTCATTTTACTGTTTCTTCTTTGTTATTCAGTGTTGATCCTTTCTCTTTGGTAGGAAGCAGTACCTCTCTTTTACCAGTTTCCTAGTTTGGTTTCCTCAGCCAGTAGTGGGAGGAAACTTAAACACTCATATGCCTATCATTCTACCACATTTTTCTTTCTCCCCTACCCCCAGGATATTCCTGGATTCTGGGGTTATCCAAACTTTGAGCAGCAGAGACCATAAATGTACTGTGGAAGAAATCAAAGAAAATTGTCATGGAAGAAACAGTTTAGCTCATTTGGTAGAATATATCCTGCCATGCCAAGTGAGTACAACTTAATTGACAATGATCAGCTTCTCAGTTACCTGTAACAGTTTCCTTGTAACCATATCCTAAAGCAACAGCACTTTGAATTTCAGTGCAAAGTCAGCTCTGAACAAGAATGACCTGGCAAATCCCTCTCTGTGAGCAGATCTGTCAAAAGCAGCATCAGCTTTCTGCTACGTTTTATATTTTTATTTATCTTCTAAATATTTGCCTAGTCTCTTGCTCTTGCCTTCTTTGTGTTTCTGTTTCATATTTTCATTTCTTCTTATTTTATATGTTTTTCAGCCTCCTAAACTATTTAACAGAGCTACTCTTAATGCTTTAGTGTAGTCATACACAGTGGTGTTTCCTTTTCGTGTGAAGATTCCTTCCCTGAACACGAGAGGATAAAGAATTAGAAAAGCTATTCCTATTTTTCCTTTGAATAAGCTGTATTTTTTTCTGAGTATAGCAAATTTTGAAAATGCAGACAGATAAAAGATAAATTAATTACTTACAACCTCAACACCAAGAGTGACATATTTACATTTTGGTATATTTACCTTTAGCTTTTTTTTTATTTGTATAAATATATACACAAGTACACACACATACTATATATATGTATGTGTGTGTTTATATATATGTATACATACACATATATGTTAAATATATATTAAGTATTTTTAACACTTTTTAAGAAGTCTTCATATATGTGTGCATGTATATGTTCATATATGTATATGAAATGGAATTCTGGTGGCATAGTGGGTAAGGCATTGGGCTGCTAACCAGAAGGTCTGCAGTTCAAATCCACCAGCTGCTCCATGGGAAGAAGATGAGGCATCTATTTCCATAAAGGTTTACTGCCTCAAAAACCCAATAGGGGTTGCTCTGAGTCACAATCGACTCTATGCCAATGGGTAAAGGGAAATCTTGTGACACAGTGCCTAAGACATTTGACTGCTAACCAGAAGGTTGGCAATTCAGACCCACCAGCCACTCCATGGAAAGAAGACTAGGCAATCTACTTCCGTAAAGATTTACCGCCTTGGAAATCCAGTGGGGGTCACTATAAATTGGAATTGACTCTATGGCAGTGAATTTGGGTTATAAACGGAACACTGCCTTGTTGAGGGTCTTACCCTTTTTTGCTGACCTTCTATTCTACCTTACCAAGCATGATGTTCCTCTTCAGGGACTGCTCCCTCCTGATGACATGAACAAAGTACGAGAGATGATGTCTTACCATCCTTGCTTCTAAGGACCATTCTGGCTATATTTCTTCCAAGACAGATTTGTTAGTTTTTCAGGCAGTCGATTGTCTATTTAAAATTCTTCTCCAGCACTGCAATTCAAAGGCATCAATTATTCCTTGGTATTCCTTATTCACTGTCCAGTTTTCAAAGGCATGTGAGATGATTGAAAATGCCATGGCTTGGGTCATGTGCACCTTAGTCTTCAAAGTGTTATCTTTGTTCTTTAACACTTTTGCCCAGTGCCATAAGTCATCTGATTTCTTGACTGCTACTTCCATGGGCATTGTGGATCCAAGAAAAATGAAATCATTGACAACTTCAATCTTTTCTCCATTTATCATGACGTTACTTACTGGTCAAGTTGTGAGCATTTATGTTTTCTTTTTGTTGAGGTGTAATCTATACTGAAGGATGTAGTCTTTGATCTTCATCAGTAAGTGCTTCAAGTCCTCTTCACTTTCAGCAAACAAGGTTATGTCATCTGTATATTGCAGATTGTTAATGAGTCTTCCTCCAATCCTGATGCCACATCAGGATTATTTTCTGCCACTCCCTTCAGTGCAGCTTCGACTTCTTCCTTTAGCACCATTGGTTCTTGATCATATGCCACCTGCTGAAATGGATGAACATTGACCAATTGTTTTTGGTACAGTGACTCTGGGTAGTACTTCCATCTTCTTTTGATATTTCCTGCATCATTCAACATACTGCCCATAGTATCTCTCAGTATTTCAACTCGAGGCTTAAATTTTTTCTTCAGTTCTTTCAGCTTGAGAATGCCGAGCGTGTTCTTCCCTTTTGGCTTTCCAACTCCATATATTTGCATATTTCATTATAATGATTGACTTTGGTTTCTCATGCTGCGCCTTGAAATCTGTTCAGCTCTTTTATCTTGTCATTTCTTCCATTTGCTTTATCTACACTCTATTCAAGGGCAAGTTTCAGAGACTCTTCTGACATCTGTTGTGCTCTTTTCTTACTTTCCTGTCTTTTTAATGAACTCTTGTTTTCTTCATGGATGATGTTGTTGATATCATCCCACAATTCCTCTGATTTTCAGTCACTACTGTTCAGTGCATCAAATCTATTCTTTAGATGGTCTCTAAATTCAGGAGGGATAAAATCAAGGTCATATTTTGGCACTCATGGACTTGTTTTAATTGTCTTCAGCCTCAACTTGAACTTGCATATAATCAACTGATGGTCTCTTCTAAAGTCAACTCCTCATCTTGTTTTGGCTGAAGGTATTGAGCTTTTCCATTGCCTATTGCCACAGATGTAGTCGATCTGATTCTTTTGTATTCCATCTGGTGTATAACCATTGTTTGTGTTGTTGAAAAAAAGGTATCTGCATTGAATAAGTCATTGGTCTTGCAAAATTCTATCACGTGATCTCCAGCGTTATTTCTATCACCAAGGCCATATTTTCTAACTACCAGTGATTCTGTTTTGTTTCCAACTTTTGCATTCCAATTACCAGTGATAAATAACACATCTTGATTGCATGTTTGGTTAATTTCAGACTGCAGAAGTTGGCAAAAATTTTCCATTCCTCATCTTTGGCTTTGGTGGTTGGTGTGTAAATTTGAAAATTAGGAGTATTAACTGGTCTTCCTTGTAGGCATATGGATATTATCTTATCACTGACAGCATTGAACTTCAGGATGGATCTTGAAACATTCTTTGTGATGATAAATGCCACACCATTCCTCTTGAATTTGTCATTCCCAGCATATAACAACAATTATATGGTTGTCTGATTCACATTGGGCAAAACCAGTGCATTTCAGCTCATTAATGCTTAGGATATCGATCTTTATGTGTTCTATTTCATTTTTGACAGCTTCCAATTTTCCTAGATTCATACTACCTGCATTCCATGTTCCGATTATTAATGGATGTTTGCAGCTGTTTCTTCCCATTTTGAGTCATGCCACATCAGCAAATGGAGGTCCCAAAACTTTTACTCCATCCACATCATTAAAGTCAACTCTACTCTGAGGAGGGAGCTCTTCCCTAGTTGTATTTTGAGCACCTTCCCACCTGAGGGGCTCATCTTCTGGCACTATATCAGGCAATGTCTCAGGGCTATTCATAAAGTTTTCCAGTAATATATCAGATAGTGTTTCACTGCTGATCTTAAGTTTTTCACTGGCCAGTTCTTTGAGAAGTGGATGGCCCCTTCTTTCTTCTGAATCTGTCTTAGTCTGGAAGCTCTGCTGAAACCTGTCCACCACATGTGACCCTGCTGGTATTTGAAAAATGACTGGCATAGCCTCCAGCCTCATAACAACACAACAACCCACCACATTACAACAAACTGACAGAAGAGTGGTGGAGGTCTGACTATTAACCCCATTTTATATATGAAAGAACTAAGACACTAAAACGTTAAGTAACATATCCAGCTAATAATTGGCAGGATTTGAACTAAGCAGGTTGAGTTCCAGAGGCTGTATTACAAGCCACTAACATACGTTGATTTTTTATATTCCTTAGTGATTTCAGAATAGCCTTTTATACACTTGTGTTCATCTTTATTTAATAGATCCACTTGTATACTTTACATATATTGAATTGCACATTTCTGAATTGTTGCCAGTGTGTTGCTCTTCTGAACACTATTATGAACATTGTTATCTGTAAAATTACATGATTATATCTGATTATCTCCTTAGGAGAAATTCCTATAAGTAAGCAATTATGAGAACATTGTTAATGCTCTTTATGTGAATTTTCAAATTTTTGGTAAACTGTGCTGATACACATATTCTCTAGCAGTGTATATGAATATTCATTTCCTCACACCCTCATCTACACCAATTAGCAGTATTTTACATTTGAATAACCGCCTCTGATATGTAACAATGATCTCATTTAATCTTTAATTTTTTGTTACTAGTGAGATTGACTTTTATCTTTTATTGGCCATTTATATTTTTTATTTTAGAAACAGTTTATTCATGCATTATATATTTTTATATCGAATTCTATGAACTCTTCACATTTTAAGACTACAATACATTTATCATTCACTATCATGTTTTCCATTTTATGCTTCTTGCCATTTTAGTGATGTATTGACATACACACATTCTTTAGATAATTTTAAATGTAGCATGTAAATTATATGTAAATATGTAGTTCAGAATATATATATTGTTGTTGTTGTTGTTATGTGCCGTCGAGTCGGCCCCGACTCATAGCGACCCCTCCTTGGGTTTCCAAGGCAGTATCACTACGGAAGTAGGATTGCCCAACCTTCCTTCCGAGGAGTGGCTGGTGGGTTTGAACCGCCAGCCTTCTGGTTATCAGGCAAGTGTCTTAGCCACTATGCTACCAGAGCTCCATACTATATATATATTGTTGTTGTTGTTGTTGTTATGTGCCGTCGAGTCGGACCCGACTCATAGCGACCCCTCCTTGGGTTTCCAAGGCAGTATCACTACGGAAGTAGGATTGCCCAACCTTCCTTCCGAGGAGTGGCTGGTGGGTTTGAACCGCCAGCCTTCTGGTTATCAGGCAAGTGTCTTAGCCACTATGCTACCAGAGCTCCTATTAGCCTTTGCAAATTACAACAATCAACAGGTAAAGAAAACACTTTTGTCTAAAATGTGGATGTATAAAATTTAAGTCAGGATCTAAGTGGATTATACCAGATCTAGTTTTTCCAATTTTCTTAGACTTTTTAAAGTATATACATGTATGTGTGCATATGTGTCAAGAACAAGAGGAAATGACTCTTTTGAAGCAGAGAACATCGGCATAGACTCTTACATGAGTCAGTGAGATCCCCGGCACAGAACGTACACGCACATACAGGACGTGTGCTGGGGGCATACACAGGACGTGCGCTGGGAAGGACATCGGTGAGTTGTGGATGGGAGCTGGATTCTCAGTCTCATGCCATCATTCTAACAACAAAACTCTAGACAAATCATTTCACTTTATTTCTAAAAGGGTTTTTTTTTTTTTTTTTAAAAAAAAAATTATTTATTTCAGCCAACCTGCTAAATTAAGAAAAGTAAAAACTTAAGCTGAGTGATTATAGTATAAATTGTCAATAGTTCCACGTATTGGCAAGTTTTACCAAAGTTATTTATTGTAATAAATGATGATGTTTAAGTACAGTTGATGAACTCTGAGGCTTTTTCTGTGGAGCAGCACAGAAAAGTGAATCTGCCTTCCATCCTTAAAGAGGGTTTTTGAACTAGACAGTCTCTAAAGTTTTTTTCAGCTCAGCCATCTCTGAGTTGATCCAATAGTATATTCCACCACGCCACTTAATAATAATGTTCTCCTTTAAAGACACAGTTTGTCATACTCTTTTCTTTACCTGACAGTACTAGCCCATGTATGATCTCACTTGATTTATTTATACATGCTTTCATATAAGTATACATTCTCTCCCCTTCCTGTTAAATTTCAACATATTAGAAGGCAGATAAAATTTATATATTCTTTTCCCATAGTACTTGAGATATCATTGGCATCGCACCTTATAATAAGAATTGTTGACTGATTCACTGATTGATTAAAACTTAAGCCCATTTTTGCCTATTCTATCCATTTCTCCTTCGTTTTACCTTAGGATCCCTTTGGACAGTCAACTTTTTCTTAGTATCAGGATCCATGCCAGCATCAGAGTCAAGTATCAAGTACATGGTTGAGACATGCACCTTTTTCTAGATGTTTATGGGGGACTTCTTTGTCCATATTCCATGTCAGTTGACCTATTTGTGTTGTTGTTAGGTGCCATCAAGTCAGTTGCAACTCATAGCGACCCTGTGTACAACAGAACAGAACACCGCCTGGTCCTGCGCCATCCTCAAAATCCTTGCTATGCTTGAGCCCATCATTGCAGCCACTGTGGCAGTCCATCTTGATGAGGGTCTTCCCCTTTTCACTGACCCTCTACCTTACCAGCCATGCTGTCTTGTCCAGAAACTGAGCCCCTCGGACAACATGACCAGAGTATGTGAGACAAAGTCTGCCCATTCTCACTTCTAAGGAGCATGCTGGCTGAACTTCTTCCAAGACAGATTTGTTCATTCTTCTGACAGTCCATGGTATTTTCAGTATTCTTTGCCAGTATCACAACTCAAATGTGTCAGTTCTTTTTTTGGTCTTCCTTATTCATTGTCCAGGTTTCACATGCATATGAGGCTATTGAAAAGACTGTGGCTTCGGTCAGGTGCACCTAATTCTTCAAAGCAACATCTTTGCTCTGTAACACATCAAAGAGATCTTTTATAGCAGATTTGCCCACTGTAATATATGCTCTGATTTCTTGACTCCTGCTTCTATGGGTGTTGATTGTGGATCCAAGTAAAATGAAATTCTTGACAACTTCAATCTTTTCTCCATTTATCATGATGTTGCTTATTGGTCCACTTGTGAGGACTTTAGTTTTCTTTATGTTGAAGTGTAATCCATACTGAAAGTTTATATTTGTATAAGGTTTATCTGTATAAATCCTGGCAATTAATTCATGGAGACATATTTTAAAAAGTAGTAGCAGTGTTCGAGCTTGTGTAGAGATTGGTACCTTCAAATCACAGCATGTTTCTAAACTAATAATTGTCCAGTGGTTACAGTGGTGTCCCTGGTTGGCATAAAGTGTTAAGCGCTAGACTGCTAGCTGAAAGGACGGCAGTTCAAAGCTGCTCAGGAGCTCTTTGGAAGATCTCCTGGAGATCAGCTTCTGAAAGGTCACAGCCTTAAACTTTCACGGAACAGATTTACTCGGTACACATGGGGTCATCCTGAGTCAAACTCCACTGGACAGAAACTGACAACAGCAACAGAAGTTGTAGAAGAAAAGCCTTTTAAGGGAAAGAGCATCTTGTATTTTGAGTTTTTCCTCAAACAGCTTGAATCAGAATGTAGCCAGCACTTATTCCAGAAAGACATATAGTCTCGAATACCTTCACTTTGCTGTTGGGAACTGACTACCATGGCAGAGCAAGTTCAAATTTGGAAGATGGTCACTTTTCCGATTGAACAACAGCATGCAGGGTAGGAATTTTCTTGCTATTTCTTTAAGCTTGTTGCTGTCTCTATGGCTTTTCCCTTTGCTCTCTTCCTGATTTCATAGAGCTATTGATATTAGAACTGGAAAAGCTCAGGATTATATAAAAGAGTTGAAGAGTCTCTGCTTGCTCTGTTGTGTTCTCACTCTTATGGTTGGTGAAACTTTGTCACCTCCTTTAAAACTGTGCAAAGGCATGTTGGGGAGAAGGAGAAGAGGAATGGGGAATGGGACAAAGGAAAAAAGATGCAATCCTGCTAAAGCCTTTGAAGTGTTAGACAATCCATCTGCCTGTTTGAGTCTGAGGCTGAATCCCTTTTTAAAATGCATCAAATGTTTGAATGTGAAGTTCGGTCCTGACAGCATCTGTGATTCTCTGTGGAGACATCTGCACTGCAGTTTCCCAGACGCTGTCTGTATTCACAGGAGAAGGGTTTGATCCAAAGGCCTGGCCGGTGTGGGACCATGTGGAGTTGAAGTAGACAGGCCGTTTCAGCAAGGTCCTGTGAAGTCTCAGCAGCTAGGCCCCATAAAATCAGAGTAGGAAGGGCTTTAGGCTTTTAATTTCAACCTGAAGCCATATTGTCAAGCTTCTCATTATCCCCACCACCAAAAGATAACAGTAAAGGAGCAAGACTGGACAAGCTTCACCATGACTTCATAAATACTGGTTGTGATGGAAATTTTATGGACAGTACAGAAGCAAATTTTTCATTTGAAAGGAAAGACATTTTTATTAGAGGATTGTGGTGCTTTGATTTATACTTAGATGACCAAGTGAATTACTTAGAATATAAATGTAGATTACATGGAACTTGAAATTTTAGCAGACCACCATTCTCCACACTGACAAAATTTAGACACACTTAGCAATATCACTACATGTAGCAAAATACATAATAAATGCAGTCACTGACACCATTAAAAATATATACATACAAAACATAATCACCTCTGACCTTAACTGATGACTGCTTTACTATTTGTAGGAGATTATTTTTAAAGAGATGCTGTGGTGTGTATTATAGATAAACCTGTATGTTTTACAGTGTTTTGATGATTTTTTTTGGGGGGGGGGCCAGGGGCCTTGAGCAGATTCCAGTGAGTGTAACTTCTACAGCGTTGGTGCCAGAGACCCTTAGAAGAGTGATACTCCGTCACTAGCATTTGAGCCTTATTTCCAATAATTACATTGTTTTTATTAATGCGAACAAAGTATTAAATATAGTCAAAGGCTGTATTTAAGGGTATAAAAGAGTTTGAATTCATTCTTCATGAAATTGAATCTGAAGCAGATCTCAAACCTATTTGCAAAATTTTAAGATGTATTTAGTCAGAAAGGTTTCCTCTTAAAGAAAAAATTTTCTCTTCAGTTGATCCTAACACAGAATTATCATTTTCCAGGCTTTCATTAGCACCAGATTTTAAATGTTTTTTGGTGATTTTGTTTGTTTGTTTTTATTTATTTAGTTAAATTCTCTCTAGCAGTGAAAATATCCCCTTGGTAATTGGTTTGACACGTAGGGAGGGACATTAAGTTTTGGGGACCACTGGGTACAATTTTCTAAAATGCCTTTGTAGTGCATTAAATAAATGCCTAACCATAGCCACTCTGTGATCTTCCAGATGTCTAGTGCTCTAAAAATGTGTGGAAAGATTCCGCGGTATGGATTCATTAAAATAATACTTTTGAATCATTACTCATAAATACTCTGGGAGATCTATGTAGACAGTGGAATAATATATTAGTGTTTGTACTCTGTGATGTAGGAAGGAACTGTTAGGGGACCAGTTACATGAGAATGAAATATGTGAACCTCTATCCCCCTAGAAAGGACTGGACTTAAGTCTTTTGTTTATTGAAGTCATTCTACAATCCTTGTTGGCTCAACTTGAAACTCCAAATAAAGATCTCTTTAACTGCACCTAAAAGGTCTATCAGAATCCAGTGAGGTCTCTGCACTATTTAATCATCAGTAAATAGTGAAAGCTAACTCTAATTTTCTGACCAGTCTGCTTGCCTGAACAGCAAGTTCTAGTTCAGTTTCTGCACACATGCCTGCCTAGGCACTGTCTGGCTGCATTGTTCACCTAACCTAGGAGGCAGAAGATTTGGAAGAAACCATAAACATCTGATACCTAAAAATCATTACCTTCCAAAAGACCTCAGTCCAATTTTTGAAACTCTATACTGAGTTAGTTATTCAGTCATTTATTTAGTCAACATCACTTATTGGGGAGGTAACAATAAAGATAATAGTATTACCTTCAAGGTAATACTATTAACAATTGAAATATACTAAATCACAAGATACTATGAGAAGACAGAAAAGTGACCAGATAAACATGCCTGAGAGGGTTAAAGAAGGCTTTATAAAAGAGGAGACTTTGGAACAGAAACTTGAATGATGAGTAGAAGTTCCTCAGGAAGGCCAGAGAAGGAAGGGTATTGTTATTCAGTCGAAGGGGACGGTATGTGTAAAGCACAGAGTCATAGAATAGTCAGGGACATGCTAGATCATCAGAGATCTTGTTTGCAAGCTGAGAAAGAGATAGTAATTAGGGAACAATGTAATAAGGCCTGGAGAAAGCTAGAAGGTGAGAGACTACATACAGGGAGGTATGACTAGCACGAGAGATTTGGATGAGGACCAGAGCTAAGACAATGACAGTAGAATTGGAGACAAAGTAGAATTTTAAAATATTTAAGAGTTATAAATCAGTAGATGTGAGTGATAAAGGAAAGGCAGGAATCCCAGGAAACTCTTGTTCTGTCTTGGAAATTTTCATCCACTAGTCCACCTAAAGAAAAACAAATCCCCTCTTCTACCATAAAGTCCTTCATATATTTTATTGCACTTGACATGCTTCTTCTCTGTATTCTTCTCCAAGATCACATCCTCTAGTTCCTTCACACTTTACTCATATGTCATAGTTTCCAAACCATCATCACTTCTCTGAATTTGCTCCTCCAGCCTGTACTCTTTCGTTCATCATCTGGTGTATGCCAGCAATCCTGTCATTGATTTGGGATGCAGAGATATGGTGAATATATCTCAGGAAGCTCACAGTCAGTAGGAAAAGAGACAAAGAAAATCACATGCTCGTTGTTATTGTTGTTGTTACGTGCCGTTGAGTCAGACCCGACTCATAGCAACCCCTCTTTGGGTTTTTGAGTCAGTATCACGGAAGTAGATTGCCCCATCTTCCTTCCGACGAGTGTTTGAACCACCAGCCTTCTGGTTAGCAATCAAGTGCCTTAGGCACTATGCTACCAGAGCTCCCCACATGCTCATTACCGTAAAGGTTTTCATCAAGGTGTGTATAGAATAGTAGCTCCCAGCAATTCTTCTTCCCAGAACATAACAGATATCTGTGACTTATACCATCCATCAGTTACCATGGCTCACCCCGGTGGAAATCTCATGGGTACCATTGACTTACCTGTCATCATAGGCTATACTTCTAAGGTAAGCACCAGGACTGGGGCTTATCTTCCCGTACTTGCATATCCCCACTTTTTGAGAATCAGTGAGATAAAGGATACAATAAGGATGACATGCAAAAGGCGTAGAGTTCTCCATAGAGGTGTGCTGCATTATAGAGAGGTGGTTAGTGATGTGTAGATGGAGCACTGCCATGGGGAAAGGGCATATAAGGAGGTACACAGAGAGAGAAGACCAGCCCTTCTACCTATCCCAGCCCCTGGTCTGATTTAAACATTAGCCAATATAGAAGCCTAGATTAGGCATAGAAGGTGACCTTCTGATCAAAATCATTGCTTCATATATATCTTATCATGATCATAATAAAATAGAACTATATATTGGCTTGTCATTTTCTAGTTATCTATCAAAAACAGATTTATGTATGTTTTACCATTTAATTGTGTCAGTCATTCTGTGAGGAAATAATCATACTTCTCCCACCCACAATATACACAGATTAAAAAACTTTCCTCTTTGGACCATCCAATAGTGTCTTGGAAGTTACAGAGCAGCACATTAATTCTTCTGGTTATGGGAGGGGCGGTCTTTCCCCTCTCCTTTAGGTTCAGCATCAATATAGATGAAGACCTATGCCTTATATTTCACCCTGTTCCCCAGAGGCAAGGGAGTAGCCACATTTATCTGTATGTGTGTGAGTATAAAGAGTTTTAAGAATTTGGTAAAGTAAGGAGTACTTTCAAATTCGGAAGGTGTGCACTTCCTCTTCTGTACCTGTTTAGCTTTCTCAGTTCATTGATGTCAGCACATTGGAAGGACATAGCAGAAAGCTAGTACGTAAATAAACAAATAGATAGGTTGCTAAATTTATAACATCAAGCTATTCTATTGACTGAAGAATTATACTCATTGCTGTCAAGTTGGATCCAACTCACAGTGACCCCTCCTAGGGTTTCCGAGGCAGTATCTCTACAGAAGTAGATTGTCCAGTCTTCTTCCCAGGGAATGGCTGGTGGGTTTGAACCACTAGCCTTCTGGTTAGCAGTCAAATCCCTTAGGTCCTATGCCAGTCTTAAATAATTGTATCTTTTTATACATTCCTGATGTTAAGCATTGAGTATTATGTCCTCACAATCTCTCCTTGAGCCCTAATTTATGACAAATTGTAAAAACATATTTTAAAAAAATGAAAATACTATTAAAACCAGTACTTCACTGATTCTGACAGAAATTCATAACTTGCGGAATGCAGTTATCTCATAATTTCAGGGCAGGTACGTTTTCTTTTTATAGTATAGGCTCGGGGTGTCTGAGAACACACCTGAATATTTTGCTGAAGAGAGTTTTAATTTACCATAAAGAGTTTTCTATTGACCCATTCTGTTTCCAGAATATTTATATTTAAAAGAAAATAAGTAATGAAGAGATGGAGAGGAAGAAGTAGGAGACAGGCAAAAGAAAGCAAACTTTCTTATTTCTTTAAAAGATCAATATAATACATAGAATGCAATGAACATAAAACAGATGGCAGATGTGAATAAATTGTGACCAAAAACTTTGAACTTTATCCCAGTTCCAGACCACAGGAATATCCATCCCCTGGTGAGCCTCGTATCTGTACTCAATCAGGATAACTAAGAAGGGCATAAATAAGTCCTGTGCAAATAATTATGTTGGGCCCATTTATGCCTCTCATTCATATATGCCTGCCTAATTGAATTGAGTGTTTAATCCCAGGATTCATTATCTATTTCCCTATCTAAGTCTTTTTTCCCATTTATATTTAGCACCCAGCTGTCCCCTCCTCCAAATGGTCAACTGTAGTCCCATAAAAGTCTTGAGATTGGCCTCCCGAACCCTTGGCTTTGTGCAGCCATTTTCTCAGTAGGGGGCGGCTGGATCTTGGTGTGGCCCTGCTGCTGGGCTGGAATTGTTCAAGCGAGCAAGCTGCAGGGAAATGGAGTACAGCACAGCCCGTGTGCACGGATCCTCTAGGTGGAGTCGGGTCTGGTGTTCAGTCGGGACGGGGCACTGCTGCCTTTTGTAGTAGTCAGAATAAAGCAATAAAAAGATCAGTTAAAATGCTTGCTGGAAGTTATTGATAGAAAAATTCTTTCTGCACGAAAGATTATAAACAGAGTCTTATCTGAAGATGGATTTGTTTTAATTTGGCATTGATGTATTTGATACCTGGTAGGATCAAAGAAAACAGAATCAAAGGGAGAAATACAAGCAGCCCTGCTTCTCTGAATATAGGCCTCTTTTATAGATATAAAATCTCAGGACTGGAGTGTTCAAATTTATTTGTACTGATGTTTGTTTAAAGATCAATATTAAATAAATTGGTCTGGAAGCTATAGTCATAAAGCAGCTGTCGAACTAATGTAATCCCACAATGCCATTTTGTCTACTGCATGAAACCTGGTTAACTGTGTACTTCTAATAACATGTGGAAATCCGCTGGAAAAGAAAATAGCTGAACTGGATTTTCTGAACTTGGACTAAATTACAATGGAGTGTGAGGGGAATTAAAAAATATATTTAGTTCCTTTTAAAACGGTGATTGATTGGTTTTCATGGTCAAGTAGCCAGTATTTATATAAACTATACAACTTCCTTTTCATATATAAATATCTTACTAAAAACTATACAAATGCTTTTTTAAAACTATATTCTTACACCTTAACGTAAAAGGCAAACCTCAGAACTCTTACTTTAATTTTTATTAATGTTGCTGTTGTTAGGTGCTGTCAAGTTAGTTCCGACTCATAGGGCCTCTGTGATGACAGGACTAAATACTGCCTGCTCCTGTTTTGCTAATGATTGATATTAATTATTGTTATGTTTGATCTTGCTGTTGGCTTTGTTGATTGATTTGCTTTTGATCATTGCCTTAGCGGTTGTTTTGTTACCTGAACACTGGTATGTATCAATGCCTTTATAAATCTCCAATTTTAAATATTTCCCCTGCTCTATATTCTCTAAACATTTGGAAGAAGAAAACCAAAGCAGAAGGAGCTATAGTTACCTATCTTATAATGATGCTTATATAATCTAGCCTCCCTATTTGGTCACATTTTTGAGCATTGTTGTCCAAGTGTGTGTGTATTTAAATTTGCAAATGCATAAGATATGACTCCTACCTTCAAGAAGCATAGAATCTGGCTGGAGGTGAGGGTGAGGGGCAAGACATACATATAAAAAGATGACCAGGATGTAATGTAGCATGGATAAAAGATCATAGAAAAAGGACAGATTCTACTGACACTAAAGAATACTGCAGTACCATGGGTCATGAGGGAACAAAGGACTTGAACTGCACCTTCATCTAGCCAACCTTCTTAGGAAAAGGAGAGCTGCCTAATGACATGGTTATAAAAGTGAAAGTTAGCTTTTTAATAAAGGTGTTTCATGTAAAACCAGAAAGTGTAGTGAGGGGAGGGGATCTACTTTCTTACAGTGTGTTGTTGTTGTTCTTATTTTACCATGGAGTCGGCCCCAGCTCATAGCGACCCCTCCTTGGTTTTCTGAGGTGGTATCACTACTGAAGTAGATTGCCCAACTTTCCTTCCAAGGAGTGGTTGGTGGGTTTAAACCACCAACCTCTGGTTAGCAGTCCAGTGCCTTAGGCACTATGCTACCAGAGCTCCATACAATCATGTTGTTGTTGTTGTTGTTGTTGTTGTTGTTATGTGCCGTTGATTCGGCCCCAACTCATAGCGACCCCTCCTTGGGTTTCCGAGGCAGTATCACTACGGAAGTAGGATTGCCCAACCTTCCTTCCGAAGAGTGGCTGGTGGGTTTGAACTGCCAGCCTTCTGGTTAGCAGTCAGGTGCCTTAGGCACTGTGCTACCAGACCTCCCATACAATCATGTAGTAGATGGCAATAAGAATCTTTTTTGAACTTTGATAACTAGTAGTTCATTCATTTTTTCAGAGAAGTCAGTCATGATATAAAATATCCTCATATTTCATATATTTGTATTTCTCTGTCCTTTCCTGTCTTGTATATTTCCCTGCTTATTTTATTTATTCCTAAATTCTTTTAATATCTCTTCGTCCTAATGTACCTTAGAAGAGAATTTTCATAAATTACTTATATGACAATTATGAGAATTAAACTACTCTTTTGTTCTTGGGATTATTTATTGTTCATCCCTTGTTTAGAGGCTTGGGGTACATGATGATTAGGAAAATGGGCACCAAAGTCAGATAAAGGAGTGTGGATCTAGTATCCACTTGCCAACTGGGTGACCTGGAGCAAGTTTCCAACTTTTCTAAGACTCAGTCTCCTAAGCCATAAAATGGTAATAATGATAGTAACTATATAATAGGGTTATTTTAAGAATTGAATAAAATTATCCATGGAAAAACATTTAACACCATGCCTGGTACACAGTTGTTGTTGTTGTTGCTGTTATGTGCCATCGAGTCGGACCCAACTCATAGCGACCCCTCTTGGGTTTCTAAGGCAATATTACTACAGAAATAGATTGCCCCATCTTCCTTCAGAGGAGTGGCTGGTGGGTTTGAACCGCCAGCCTTCTGGTTAGCAGTCAAGTGCCTTAGGCACTTTGCTACCAGAGCTCCTGGTACACAGTTAAGACATTGTAAATTATAGTGATTATCATCTTTATTACAAGATTGATAATAAAAGTGTTTAAGAATAAAATAATCAGTGGTATATATTGGGATCTTTTCATACTTCTATTTCCATATGGTCATATCCTAAAATGCCTGTAAAGATTTCATTCCACTTTCTCTCCCCACATTAGCAAGCTACCAATAGAAGTAGAGTTTTCAGAAGATTAAACACTAGAAATGAATAAAATAGATCAGATTATCAATTTGTAAAAGTTAAACCTGTGGGGAAGTTAGAATTCACAGTACCGTTCATGTTTCTGAATGAGTGATCTGAGAATGAATTTTAAATAGTTGTAAATGTGAAAAAGTATTAATTTTATTAACTCTTAAACCAGATATTTCTTAACTTCTTGTCCTTTCTGAAAAAGGTTCTGCTGAGCATCACAATATTGGAAGTCAGGATTTATCATTTGGGCCATTTGTGCTCAATAACGGACCCAAGCTTAAGTCAGATGAAATGTGCCTCTTGAGCCCTCCTGCCTTACACGTAATGGTGAAATGACATGTAATGTGATCAAGTGAAAGCAGTTTGTTTGTTGCTGTTGTTGTTGCTTTGTTTTGCTGTTCCATAGGCTCTGCCCACTGATGAGATTTAGCAACACGTATAGACTGATAAATCCAAAGAGGACTAGGAAATTATCATCTCTTTTACAAAGTCTTAACATTGAGGAATTCAGGACACTAGTTCTTTCAAGACTGTTGATGTATTAGGGGAAATTCATGGGTGTCAATAAGAACAGGGAGAAGTGGTAAGATCAGAGACTGCTGTTTCTCATGAAGGCTGGCTAGCTTTGTATGATTAAGAAAAAGCATGAGAGACAATGGCCAGAGAAGCCCCGCATGATATTGAAGCTACAGTCTGGTCACAAAAGTCAAGGTTAGCTTCAAGCACAGTGTGGAAAACGAAGTCCACAACCAGGGCTGCGGAGCTGTTTTTCAGCATGAAAGGGTGCAATCTTGGAGGAGTTCCGCAGACCATCGCGTGCAGCCAGCAGAGCTCTTGCATGCTGGTGTACTTACTCACATATGTGGGTCACACAAAGGGGAGAATGCTGCTCTTTGTTCCATGTCTGTGGGATAACTGAGTTTTGTATGATATAAACGGGGACTCGACACTGCAGTGGATATTCTCTTGGACAGCATGCAGGGACAATAGATCTTCAGCCTTTATCTTAAGAAGAATTCTAAAATGACTCTTCCCCCCTGTGTTTTCTTAGTAATCAAAAGCTAACTTTAAGATTTGAAGATGTTGTCGTTTGAATAGTTTCAATAAATACACACTTTCCACAACTTTCAGTGTCTAAGCTTTTGCTTCTCTGAATTTTTATTTTTCCCCTCTCTTAAAGCCTTGATCATGGATAGCGAGGTGACAAAGAGTTGCATCTCTTACCTGGGCTTCTTTTATAACTCAGGACTGTTTTAAATGCCCAGAAGTGATTTTGGTTAGCATCTTGATTTCACATCTTTCAATATCCATATATGTGTACCCAGTTTATATATTTCTAGTTTTCTTAATGAAGATGTATAACTTAAAGTAAAATTGTGGCTGATTGCGCTGAATTATGACTCTAAGATAGATTCATCAACTCTCCCAGCTGTATGAGACAGGGCTTACTAATGAAGTTCCCTATCAAAAAGAAAAGCCTAATTTTGATTTGGCTTAGGTAATGAACTTCTTTTTCCTGGTGTGATTATCTGCATGGGGTGGCTAAAAGAGTAGCAAGAGAGAGTGCGCTCACAGAAGCATTATGCAAAATGTCTTTTGTCTCTTTTTGCTGGGATATATTAAATTTTCAATGTAGTCTATGTAATATAAAATTATGGTAATGACTTTTGGCCCACTGTGAAGGCAGCTTGCTGGTCCTGGGCGTGTGTGTCTGCATTGAGCACTAGGATACACTGTGGGAGTTGCCTTTTCTATTAACAAACCTCTAGATACCTAATGATGAATTTTCTTTCACCAAATGTTCTCCTTTTGTCTAAAATACAAGCATTTTCTAAATTGCTTTTGAGAAAAACAAGAGAGGCAGAGAGGTCTATGGTACTAACAAGGGATATTGAAACAAAACAAGGGATTCAGTTAGCATCATTCTTGTAATTATAAACCAACCAAAAGGTTGTTTCATGTGCAAGTGAAAATATTTACCATCTTTTTGGTATAACTGATTGCATCACTTAGTAAAAGGACAAATTGAACAATTGCCTCGTAAAGCAGGTCTCGTCCTTCCGGTCCTGTGAAATTTGATGATTGAATTTATTACAGGTAGTTGTGGCAACTTTTAGTATCTATGGGATCTTCTCAAATTACTTTTTATTTTAAAATGGAAATGTATACAATAATAGAAATTTTATTTTTATGGTCCTTGAGCATTTTTGACATAAGGTATCCTAAGAAGCATTATGAAGAAATTTGCAAATACTGTCTATTTCATGTCACTTTTGACTCTACGCTGATAGCACTGATGCATAATATGAACGGCTACTCTTCAAAGTAATCGCCACTGCAGGCTGTCAGCTTACAACAAACACCACCATCCTTGTTCAGAACATCTTTGTTGTTACTGTTGTTAATTGCCATCCAGTCATTTCCCACACGAGGCAACCCCCTGGGTGCAGAGTAGAACTCTGTTCCATAGCGTTTTCAAGGCTGCGACCTTCAGAAGCAGATCATCGGTCTCTGAGGCACACCTGGCTGGGTTCAAACTGCCGACCTGTCAGCTGGTAGTCAAGCTTAGCCATGTGTCCCACACAGGGACTCCTCAGAACACCTTTAGAACTGTTGTTAATTGTCCTCTTACCCAGTTTACAGGATAAACAAGAAAATCCATTTTCTCACCTTATAGTCAACACTTCATATTTCCTTAATTTTTCCTTTCTGAAGGAAGACGTCTACCTATAAAAGAGTACTCTTGCTGTTTGATAGTTATGACTTCATCTCTTATTATCAAACTGATGTGGTGATAATAAATTCTGTTTAGGATTTCACAGTTACTAGGGAAATTTCTGTGATGTCACTTCTTGTTGTTGTTGTTGTTATGTGCTGTCAAGTCGGACCCATTGCCCAACCTTCCTTCTGAGGAGTGGCTGGTGGTTTGAACTGCCAGCCTTCTGGTTAGCAGTCAAGTGCCTTAGGCACTACACTACCGGAGCTCCCCATGTCACTTAGCATAGGTATAATATTTGCCAAAAAAAAAGCTTAGCTTTGGGGACAGTGCAGTCTTTAATGCTATATGTTGAAAATGCTGGAGAAGAGGACCATAAGTGTGGAAAATATGCAGAGCACACGTTGACACTACATGTGTTATTTCAAAGTTTTGTGAGGCATCAGATGGTTATTAACATCTTATGTTATGCTCTGTCAAGGGAAGGTCAGTACCAAGTATATTTGCATATCTATTGATAACAAAGTGAGCATCTCTAGCAGGTGTGATTTTGTTTGTGGGCATGTTATTAACTTTGGAACTGAATTACCATAACCTATTAGAATACTTCATTAGAATTGCTTTTAAACTGAAAGACACATGTGAAATAGGCATCTCTTACATAAAACTGTCTCTTGAATTTTATTTCTGGAACTAGTAGAAATTATTGCAAAGTGGTATTAATGACTGCTTCTGCTCTCTATCTTCCAAACCAAACCAAACTCACTGCCATCGAGTCAGATCCAACTTATAGCAACCCCTCATGGGGTTTCTGAGGCGGTATTACTATGGAAGTAGATTGCCCAATCTTCCTTCTGAGGAGTGGCTGGTGGTTTTGAACCACCAGCCTTCTGGTTAGCAGTCAAATGCCTCAGGCACTACACCACCAGGGATCCTGCTATCTATCTATCTTAAATGCTAAAAAAAAAAAACTTACAAAAGAAAAAGTACTGTAAAATATATATAAACATTTAGAAACAAAGTATCCATAAGTTGATTAAAATTGATGGCAGGTTTACAGTAAATTGGCTCACTTTTTCTCCCTTTTGGAGCTAACTCTCACATGGTTCCATTGCCCAGGCAGTGTGAGACATACAAACCACATCTTTGCCACTAAAGAACTGTTCTCATTGTCTTTAAGAAAGTTCAGAAACTCCAGGTAAGCTTTGAGGAAACCAGAGTTAAGAGCTAGGTCATGTGTTAGCTGTTATTCCATTGAAGACTGCCAATAATGAGGACAGTTTCAGTGATCTTATTTCAATCCATTTTATTTGTGGGTGAGACTTATTTTCTGAACTACAGAGCAAGTATTCTTTGAAACTGCCTTAAAGCAGCTGCTTAACCTTCTTTTAAAAATTAATTTCAAAATAGTAGAGATGCATCTGAATAGGTCAGTTGTTGTGCCCAGGGAGCCTGCCTATGCTTGGTAATAGCCAGGGATGAATGAGAGGACTTGAAGGGTCTCTGAAATTAGGTTCACGATATCCAAACGGTCTTCGTCTGCTTTGTTTGATGAGGTGCTGTGCCTGTGTGACGGCTCTGCTTCTGTAGCCAAAAAATAGGGTCCTTTTGGTCCAAGCTCATTCTTCCATATGTTCCCTTTTTGGTGTGATGAGGAAGGATGGTAGAAGCAGCTCCTCGGGAAAAACGTTTATAGAGTTTTAAGCTACACAGATGATGTTTAGTAGAAAGGCAGTTCTTGGCAGCGCATTTCTATGTTTTTGCCCTTAATTCTGTGTCTGTGTTTTATCAACTAAACCAGACAGGCACAAACGAGCAAAAACTTCCAGCACATGGAATGTTGGAAAGTTAGGTTGGTCACCTACAATCATGTGGGATGTTGCTTTAGGGTCATGGCACTATAATTAGAAAACTGGGGGCTTATTTTATTTATATTCATTATAATTTGTGGCTGAAAAATCTGAACATGGAGTAATCATTTACAGATAACCAGGGAGCCAAGAAAGACTCTAAATTAAATGCACCCTAACCTGTGGACAATAAACACTCTCCTGGAAGCTGACCAGAAAATCCCAAGTCAGATGACCAGCAAACTTTGAGCCTCTGCAGACTATAGAGAGTGTAAATCCTGAAGTAGAGGTACATGCAGGGTTCACTCTCTGCCAAAGGGCAGTAAGTCATTTGCTTCATAAAGACTTGCCAAATTGAAGGCTTTTCTTTAGTCAGGGAACCAATAAGGAGATCCTAGGACAGAATTTCAGCTTTCTGTGCCCTAAGGAAAAATGGGCCCCAGGGGACTTCCTACCTTTCAAAGAATCTTTCATTTCCTAAGACCTTGCAAAGCACACAAATGGTGTTATATTAAAAGGCATTGTGTTTTCTAGCACAATTTGGTGACACCATCATGTCTTCGTGCTCTTCAAACCTAAACACCAAATATTTTTTTTTCTTAAATCTTTCTATGAGTTATCGACGTAAATATAATTCTTTAATCTACTTGACAGAGGGTGCTGAGAACAAAATCTTCCCATTCCAACCAAAATACTTGTTTAAGTAAGCTTCGGGTGCCATTCTGAAAACTGCTTCCCTGATCACCAAGAGCTTCTACTGCTAGAGATACATTTTGTCAGGATTTCAATTTTCTTTCCCTTTGATCTGCTTCTTGAGAGGAATATGGTGCAGGCAAGGTTCAGCTTAGTGGGTCTGTTTGAAGGTTTCATGGAGAAGCAAGATTGCCCTTGCATTTGATTTAGTTCATCTCACTTAGTAAACATCTGCATTTCTGTTTTTTGTCACTTATCCTAATACTGAGGTAATAGTCAAGTCAATTTTAAAGCAAAAGGTTTGCGATGGGTCTTTAATTATACGTCAGCCAAATCCACGTGTGTGCGTGTATGTGTGTTTATCAATGGTTATTGTCTTCCAAAAATATTGCCATCATGCAGTAGTATGTGAACTGAATTTTCTATCCGAAGATATCTTTAGGACTATATAAGGTCAACAAAATAGCCCCTCTCCCATTTTCCTGTGTTGGGAGCTCTATCTTAAAGGCATCATGTGTCATTCTTATCAAGATGGCACTGGCCTTCTCCCCTCTGGTCTCCCCACGTGTTGAAAAATGTAGCCGTGATTATCCCACCCAGTATTATGCATCTTCCAGATGATTTAACTGAAGTGATGCTATGGAGGATATGCTGACTGGCACTTTTCCCATGCTTAATGTGTTAACAAAAGCCAATGGTGTCAGTTTTAACAGTTTTAGCTAAATTCCCACGACACTCTTAACAAATGCTGAAACCTCTGCCATGTCTTACCCTGACAGATTCCCTGCCGTCATTGCACACTTAAAATAAATGTCATCCCCAATCAAAAAGTTCACATTTTCTCTGACAATATAATTTGTTACTTTGTTCCTGCTTTATCTCTTTCTTTGGCACAGAAATCTTAGCCGAGAGATGTTACGTTCCTTAATGTTGGCTGCTGTCCTTTTTGTTCTTCCAAGTATCAGAGTGGGATAAGAAAGGAAAACTAAGACTGCCTCTTCATTCCATTCTGGGAAAGATAGAAATTTCAAATTGGTGATATGATGAACCAAATAAGATGTAAATTACACTCTGGTACCATAGTCTCATTTTATCCAAAGACAGTTGCTGTATTACTTAATCCAGAGCGTTTATAGATAGAAAGTAGCATGGTTGTAGAGAAAGAGATTGGACTTTGGAGTTGACCTGGGCTAGAATATTCGATGGCACATAACAACAACAACAGAATATTAGTTCTCTCTAGGGAGTAAGCAAATTACTTAACATTTCTGGCCTCATCTGAAAAATGGGCTTGTGGAGACTAAATGAGCCAACACCTGGAACTAAGGTATTCAGAATTTGGTAGTCCCACTTCAGTTTCATTAAGCCTTTCCCAGAGGTTCTGGACACTGTGTTCACATGACAGCTCTCTTGCTTTGACTTCTCTTCTTTTTTTTTATATTGACTTTTTCTTTGGATTCATTTGCTCTTAAGGACTTTTTTTTTTTAAATCTTTTTGTATTTTTGTCTTGGTTGAGGCACATGGAATGCTTACTCAACAACACAAACCACCACATAGATTCCTCCCCATAGAGAGATTATCTCCCATCTGCTCAGAAAAAATATCTGGACAGCCCAAACCCACCAATCTTGTACCCTGTGCTTGCTTGACTTAAAAGGGCTCTCCCCAAAGTCCCTGGGTATTGCAAATGGCGCAGGCATTTGGCTGCTAACTAAAAGGTTGGAGATTGGAGCCCATCTAGAGGAATTTCAGAAGACAGACCTGGTGGTCTGCTTCCAAATAGCAGCCACAGAAAACCCTCTGGAGTGCGGTTCTACTCTGACATTCATGGGGTCATCATGAATCAGAAGAAACTTCAACTGCGCCAAGTTTAGTTTCTAGTGCATTTTGGCAAATTGGGTGGTGAATCAGGGTGGGCTAATGGGTTGAACACAGCACTACAAGTCAGAAGGCCAGCCTTATGCCACTAATCTAGCATGATGTCTAATCATTTCTCTTCCCTCAATCTCACTTTCCTTCTATGTTAAGTCAGGGCATTGAATGAGATGATCTTCAAAGCTCTGTAGTTTCAAAAGTATGAAAAATCTTTCAGAATAACTATTATTTTTTTATATATCATATTGTTCATTAGCTTAAAGACAGTCCATAGACTTCTGAGCTAATATTTTATCAGTACAATCAGCTCTTTTATTCCTGCCTTTCCTGTGTGCTCTCCTCCCCACCCCCCCCATCCTCTACTCCCTCTTTCTCAGAGAATAAGAGAGGTGGCTTTCACAGCAGCTGGTTAATTTCCCTGGTTTCACACTACTGTTTAATGATCCGTTTCTCGTGTGCCACCTCTCTCATCTACTGAAAGATAGGTACAAATTGTACCTATAAAAATTATAATAGGACTCAGGGTGAGCTTTATTTTTTTTTAAATTTGAACCTCTAAATAACTTTTTAATATGTATTTTCTTTCACCAATTCCTTGACACCCCAAATATTTAGATGCAGAGAGAGTTGATGCCATTAGGCCGTGAATCCCAGAGAGGTGTCTCCCAGTAACTAGACCAGTATGTGAACCATGTGGGAAGGGTGGGGCTACTGGTATGGGGCCTCCCAGGAAATCCATGGTCTGTTTTGTGTCTGATGCTACCACTGGGACCCCCACCTTAGTGAGTGATAATGTCTATATGGAATCCTGAAAAAGAAGGGTGTGAGAATTGATCACTTGCACAATGGAGTCACTAAACAAGGGCTATGGAAAGGAAAATGGATGAATACCCCATTAATGGAGAAGGGCTTTTTTTATGCTTTTAATGAAATTGTGTTATATAAAGAATGGTAGATTTGGGATCAGATGTCCATAGGATGAAGCCCTGGCTTTGCTACTTACTAGCTAACACGTGGCCAGTCTCTTACCCTCCCTGGGACTCGTTTCCTCATCTCTTAAATGAAGGCATTGGGCTAGATGTCTGTTCCAATTCTTCCACAATGAGGGTGGAGGCTTACTGCTGGGATTTAGGGGGTGGTGTGCATGTGTGCATATATATACACTGTCTGTCTGCCTGAATGTTTGTCTGTCTGCTTGTCTATCAGGGGACAGCACAGGAAAACCAAGGGAGATGGACTTGATTTCTTTATTTTTCTCTGAGTCAGTCGGAGTTTCAGTTCCACTGAAATCTGTGGAACCTGTCTTCATACCTGTGGTTGTCTGCTTAGTGTAAGGTCTAAATGTGGTAATACAAATGAATTGGCCATTACCAGCAAGACAAATCCTGATAATGCAGTTAGGAACTGTCAGAGGACTCCTCCAAAGAAACAAGAACAAAGCTGGCAGAGACAGCCTGTTTCCAAATGTTCCGATTCCAGCAGAAGAGGAAAGCTTTGCCCGAGGTGAGGTAATACTGTGGGGCAGGGTTTGAAGGAGCCTTCTCCCTCACTTATAATGACTAGACTATAATAATGTTTGGAGTTTGCGTTTCTAAAGGAAAGCTATCGCACTCCCGCTGCACACTCTCGTTGTTCTTTAACACTGCTTTGGCAAGCAGAGGGGTTTTCAGTGAGGATGTTAGTGAGGACCGCTATAGATTGTGGCTATGTTAAGAAAACACAGTCCTTCAAGTAAATTAAAGAATAGCAGAATTGGAACACTTGTTTTTATAAATGTAATCAGGTTTGGACTGGACTGTCTTATGGCTGACTTAACCTGGTAGTTGCAGGAGACAGAGGAGGATTCCTTTGAGAGGTCAGAGGACATTGCAGTAGGTGCTGGGCCTCCAATTCTGTATTTCCCTAAGGGGATTTGTATCCCTCTGGTCCAGCAACCAAGAGGCTCTCGTGGTGTAATGGATAAACCACTTGACTGCTAACCAGAAGGTCAGTAGTTCAAACCCACCAGCCACTCCACAGAAGGAAGATGGAGCAATCTACTTCCGTAAAGATTTACAACCTCAAAAACCCAATGGAGGTCTCTATGTGTCAGATCAGAATCAACTCGATGGCAGTTGAGCTTGGTTTTGTGTGTGTGTTTCTTTTTTGGTCCAGCAACCAGGGGTAGCGCAATGGTTGTGCACTTGACTGGTAATTGACAGGTTGGCAGTTCAAACCCACTTAGCTCTGTGGGAGAAAAGATCTAGTGATCTGTGTCTGTAAAGATCACAGCCTGGAAAACCCTATGGGACAGTTCTGTTCTGTCCTGTAGGGCCGCTAGGAGTCGGAGTCGACTCAACAGCACACAACAAACAAACAATCCACTGACCACCTTCCACATACTCATTGACACACACACATTTGGTGTCCCATTTGGTTTAAAATTTAGAATAGGTGTTGAGACTTTTTACTTGACATTAAACATTGCATGGTTATCTTCGTGGAGAGAGTATTTCAACATAATCTAATAGATAACAAATGGTTTTATTTTTTGTTCTGGGGTTTAGTGCCTATGTCTCTATTCAGTGTATGACAAGAGAAACAATTTAGCTCAACTGTTAAGGACACAGGCTCTAGTGTCAGGCTGCCTGGTCTCCCACCTGCCTCTGCACCTCTCACATGTGGCCTGGGATGAGTTATTTAACCTCTCTAGGACTAAGCTTCTCCTTAAATGAAATTATTGATAATGACAGGTAATAATAATAATACTTCCTTCATACAGGTGTTGTGAGACTTGAATAAGATAATATATGCAAAGGGCTCAGAGCAGTGCCTAGCAGGGTAATTACCCAACCAGTGGTAGCATTATTATTTTTTTTTTTTCTACTTAGCCTTTCTGACTTTTTGATTTCTTACCTGAGAAATACAGAGAGTTGGACTAGGTGATCTGAAGGGTCTGTCATCTCTTAAAATTTATTACATTATTGATGTAAAATGTTGACTACATAAAAGTATTTTAAGCAAATCACTCTCTTTATTGTGTGGAAATTAAATTTTTAATTTCATTTTGAGGAAACACTCTGTATATCCAAAAAAAAGAAAACATTGGAAACCCTACTTTTCCTTTATGTATGTATGTATATATATATATAAAAGCTCCAGTGGCATAGTGCCTAAGGTATTTGACTGCTAACCAGAAGGCTGGCGGTTCAA
>NW_006921617.1:6824406-6857346 GCF_000298275.1 Orycteropus afer afer
ATGCCTTAGGTACTGTGTGTGTGTGTGTATAAAATTAGATAATTCATGTTGCATTTCTATAAAAGAAAAAAAATGCTTGGTTACTTAAGTGAAAGAAAAGTATCTGTCTACTCTAATTTTCTCTGACTTTTGGTTGAGTAGAAATAATGTATTTTATCTTGTATAATCTTTCAAAACCTTTCACGTTTTTAACAAGATCCTACAGCTGTTTCTATGTTATACTGAAATATAATATTGACTAAGCTGACATATATATTAAAAAGCAACCAAGGAATAAAGGGTATTGTTTTGGTATATAAATCAAAAATAAAACAGCAACTGGTCTTTCAGTGATTAAAGCTGCCTTTCCCTTTAATAACTCTCCCAAGAAACAGGAAATGTAATTTCCCTACACCTTTCCTGAGGCCCTCCAATCAGCTGGGTCCTCTGGGGGTTCCCTACTGTATATTCCTTCATCAACATGGACTCCCTCAAGGGGCCCACACACACTCTGTTAAAATTAGCTGTGTTCCACATTAGTGACAGGAGCTGAGTATTCCTCAGAGGGGTACACAGTTGTATGGTGCTGCTTCCTGTTTGAGCAAAATCATATCTTTAATTGCAGAGAATTTTTTTCATTACCTGTTAATTGATAAATCATGCTTGCTCCTGCTGCTGTAGCTGGTGAAGCAAACCCAATCGCTAGGCAGTCTCTGGCCCAACCCCCATCCTCCTTCCATCACAAACAAAAAGGATGAGGAGCAATGTGGGCAGAGAAAGAAAACAAGCAGGTTGGGTCCCTGAGCAGGGGCCTCCAAGAATTTCATTAAAACCAAACCAAACCAAAAAATAATGATGAAAACGAATAAATAAATAAGCCATTTGAAATTTTCCCCCTTTTTCCTCCTTTTGTCATTCTTGTCCTTTTCTTCATGTTTCTAATATGGGTAGCAAGAGGCCACTGTCTTGGGAGGAGCAGTAAAAATCCTGAGTATAGTGAAATAATTTAGCTGATAATTCCCCACTGTATAATTTTGTACGCTTCCTGCTAGCTGACCTTGTGGGCTCCTGTCAGGTTGCTAAGGGAAATCCAGCAGGACTCCGGCTCTGTTGCTTTACTTTCAAGAAGTATTACAGGACAGAGTGGTGTGTTTGTGGCAGCTCAGTGATGGGGCTGCACATTCTGTTTTGACAAATAGCATTCAGTAACGCCACCACATTCTCTGGGACTCTTCCACACATACCTCCCTACTTTTTTTTTTTTTTATTGCCCCAGTGAAAGCTGTAAGATAGGGAGATTGCTGCCAACTGTTGAACTGCACTGGAGAGTTTGATGGATGTCATCAAAATGTGACACAGTCGTCAGGGCGTGGCTGGGGGAGGAGGCTGGCCAGCCTGATGACATCTAATGGAATGTGGAGCCTTTTATCTCAGAGATGTCAATCTTAGACCAGAGCAGGGTTGAGTGAAAACCTGCAAACACCACACTAAAGGCTGTTTTCAGAGTTGGACTATGCAGAGCCAAAAATCCCGTACTGTCTCAAGTCCTCTTCATGTATTCCCAGTCTTTCTAGGCTGAGTCAGTACCAGTTTGACTAGGCAGTAGAAGGCAGAGCAAGCAGAAGGAAATAGTGTCTTCATCTTGACATTCACAGACCAGGCAAAGTTGTCCTGCTCATTATGAATGGGACGTAATACACCATTGATTTGTGTCCAAGTAATTCCCAGGTAATTATAGGCCATCGATCTAACCGTGCAAGGGCTATGGTGGCTGAATTCTGTGAACCTCGTGTCTCACACCTGGTGACTGCAGCACCATTGCATGAAAAGATCTGAATAGTTTCTTCTTTAAGCTTCCTTTGGCCATGGGGATGGTGGAGACTTTAGGACAGTTGCAGTAGTCTTTAGGAAGCATGCTGGACTTTATCTACAGTTGATCTGGAAGCCCTGTTGTGTAAAATTTCCTCTGATGGTATACACAAGGTAAGGCAGCTTCCTGTTTGTGGTTGCTGTTTATAGGCCGCCAATGGTAGGACAGGAATTGCATCAGCTGGCTGGTTTTGTGTCTCAGCTGTCACCAAAAGAGTGTAGTAATATTCCTGATTAAATGTCATTACTCTGTGGCACAAAAATGGGAACACTGACATGATTTTGGATCTGTTCCTGTTAAATTTAGCAGTAGCAGCAAATTATGTCTGCAAAGGATTAAATACCGCTGTTTTTGAGCTACCTTCTATTGCAGGCCCAGAATTTTTGTCAGTAAGTCTATACTTTATACCCATTGATTCCCTTAGGCTTTAACTGAGTATTTAAAAAATAATAATAATAAAAAGACTGTAAGTAATAGAATATTGAAAACTATTTTCTCAATCAATGCTCTTAATTCAATATGGAAAATGTACCAGATTAAAATAAATTGATGATAATAAAAGTTAGTTTGTTAACAGTAGGTGAAACTGTAGAATGAGAAAATGAAAGTTTATTTTTAGATGCATTTGTCACATGTCTTTACCTGATATTCAGAATACACCAATATAGACCTATTGAGACACACAGTTGTCTCTGTTACTATGAATAATTTGTTTCTCGTGTGTCATAATTATCTTTTAGTGTCTGTAATAAGCTGATAAATATTCATGTAGGTGAATCAACAAAAAAAAAAGTGTAGACTTTGAGAATTTTCAAAGTTAATTCTAAGAAAATAGTCACAGATTATTATTTTTCTTTTCCAGAAGTAGAATTACATCATTGTTAAATCCTAGCCCCAAGAAGATAAACTACTAAACCTGATCATTTGTTTACTTACAATTGCTTGTACTGGAGCAAACAGGGAATGAAGGAAGACATTTGACTCCTAACCACAAGTGTATATAGAATCTCTATTATGGCCCTGTTAATACATTCATCTAGATTAGGATAATAAATTAGACTGTATTTGGCATCATTGGTAGATGGCATTATTTATTAAATTCTACCAGGAGACCTTAAAACAGAATATATGCTGCTGCTTCCTCAATTATAAATGCTGGGTTCACTGACCTAGCATTTAGTAGATCATATGATATCACTGAGTAAGTGACGATTGATTAAGGAATATAAAAGTACTATCTATGCAACAGAACAACACTCCTTTTGCTTGGGAAGCCCAGTTGATATGTATGTGTCCCTCTGTTGGGCAGGCAGCTCTCTCATGGTGGGGCAGACAGTAGAATTTATGCTCCCATTTGGCATCTGCATGTTTCAGGATCAGGGCTTTGTCTCCTCCCCTTGCTAGATAAGTTGAAACGTTGACAGGCAGCGTGTTCCTTTTTTTCCCCTTTATTACAGTAATTTATAAGATATTTTAGCTAACAGGAGAACGGCCCAAGGGGGCATTCTCATGTTAATTACCAAATGTGGGCTTGTCAAAATCAAATAGCTCTAGGAATAATGCAAGTAGCTCTGCATCATTATATTGTTTGGCCCTCAACCCAATATTAGCTACTTTTGAAAATCTGGGTTCATTAAGCTTTTAAATTTAAAAGAAGAATCACTACCGGGGGCCTTCAGAAGAATCGAAGGCACAGCCAGCAGCTCAAGAGTTTAATGTAAATGACACTAAAAAATAGTTTCATATAGCATGCTCAGGGAAATATAAAACAGCCACCACCAAAAACACTGTGCCTGAGATGAAAGTGTTTATTTTTTATCTTTACTAAAAGCGATCTGAAGTTGAAGATAGGTTTAAATACATGATTAGTTTCACTGGGTGCAGTTGCTTTTATTTTATTTCTAAGCATCCTGCCATTTCAGTAGATCATCAAGTTGGTGAATCCAAAGAAACCAAGAAACCAAACCCATTGCCATTGAGTCAATTCCAAATCATAGCGACCCTACAGGACAGAGTAAGACTGCCCCATAGGGTTTCCAAGGCTATAAATTTCACAGAAACAGACTAGTGGGTTGGAACCGCCAAAATTTCCATTAGCACCTGAGCAATTTAAGCACTGCACCAGGGCTCCCAGATTTTGGGTAGGCAGCAGCAAATAAGTACTTGTTTCTTTAAAAACATTTTTCTTTCCAACTTCTGTTATGTTCTTGACTGCAGTAGGAGTAAGAGTAGATGGAATTGGTGACAAAGTCAGTGAAGGACAGAAGTAAACAGCTGGTGATGTCAACAAGAAGTTGAAAGTAAGATTTGCTACATGAAACTACAATGAGGATCAATCCTCTTGTGGATAATCAAGAGTTCACTATATACACAAGTAAGAATTAATTAGAGAAGTGTGAACTGTTAAAATAATGGCCGAGGATGATTGCCACAGAGGTTGCTGTGAATCGGCTTGAATATTCAGCTCTTGTGTTTATTCGACAGCCATTTATTTGACACCTACTGTATACTAGGCTCTGTGCTAGAGAGTAGGGAAATAAAGATGAATGTAGCATAGGTTGGGCAATCCTACTTCCGTAGTGATACTGCCTCGGAAACCCAAGGAGGGGTCGCCATGAGTCGGGGCCGACTCGACGGCACATAACAACAACAACAACAACGTAGCATAGTGCTTCCTCAAAGCAACATGAGTTTATAAAGAGCCAGACTTGTAAATGAACATTTAAATCAGGATGCGATATTTGCCTTACGGGAAGTACACACTAGGGTCACCTGGAGCACAAGAAACAGTATCTTAAGGCAGCCTGAGAAGCTCAGAGGAGACTATGAGGGAAAGAACTTCCTCACTGGCATTTGAAGACCAAGAGGAGTTTGCAAGGCCAGAGAAGGACTTTTGTGTTTGTGTAAAACTATTTGGAGAATTGAAAATACGGTGGCTGGATGAAAAGGTCCAGGGTGGACAGAACAACGGGAGGAACGTGGCCGAACATTACGAACCTTGCATGCCATCCATGCTAAGTGGTGTATGTTATATCTTGCTCTTCATGGGTTTTGTTGAATAATCTGAGCAGGTGAGTAATCTGCTCAGGGTTACTTCTAACAGGGTCATTCTGGCATCAGTATGGATTGAAGGGGACAATACTGGAAGCCAAAGAAATAGGAATCTTCTCTGTTGTATGCTTACTTCCCTCTCTTTCTTTTTGACTTTTGCCAACATTTTCCGAAGACTCAAATTGTTTTTCAGCCCAGGTATGCTAGGTCAAACACAGAAAAACTGATCCGTTTGAACTGGGTGTCATTTTTTTGCTGTTGTTTTAATACTTTTTTTTTTCCTTATGTATTATTATTAAGCACTTTCTCATAAACTCACAACATGACTATAACACCATGCATATATTTTTTTCTTTCAAAACTAAAACTTCATTGTAGTAAAAGATTACAACACTTAAAATGTACACATAATATCTTAATGCAATAAATACTTCTCAAAAATTAAATTTCTGAAAATAAATTTATATTTCTTTGCTCCCATTCAAATCAGCCTATATCTCATTTTTTAGTTGGCCTCCATGTAAAACTCATAGAACAATGTCTTCCATTATTAAGTGTGTAATAAAAATTAGTCATTGTAATTATGACTATTACTCCCCTGCTAAACTCCCTGTTCTTTACTCCCCTGCTCCATTCCTTCTTATTCCACTCTATAATCACCATTACCTACACACCAGAGTCTCTTCCCCCTATTTCAGAGTTTGGGATGTTCAACAACCTGGCCTTTATTTCTGTTGTAAGGTTATTGTATCTACATATCCAGATTTCTTTTTTATTTCAGACTAATTACTCACTTTCTCCAAATACAGCTTCTACTTTGTTTCTGCTCTTAGAATTACCCACTCAGCCCTCTCACTCATTGATGGTATGGCATATCTCTGCCTTTATATCCAATGTACGACTTTGCAAAATTTTTCATTCTGAGTGTTCCTACAGTTGTTCTTCACGGCTGTCAAGTCAGCCCCCGTCTCATGGTGACCCCGTGCAAAATGGAACAAAACATTGTCCAGCCCTGCTGCATCCCCATGAGCAGGGGCAGATCAGACTGGACCATTATCACCCGTAGGGTTTTCATTGGCTTATTTTCAGAAGTGAATCACCAGGCCTTCATTTTTAGTCTGTCTTAATCTAGACGCGCCACTGACTGATTCAACACCATAACAACATATGAACCTCCACTGACAGTCACTGTCCACTCAGTGGCATTAACACTGAGTGTTAGTGGCTGCACATTAGTGAATTTGGCTGAGAATCGAACATAGGTCTCCCACCCTGAACCACCAGTGTCCCCTTTTCCTAAAGTATTTCCTACCAGTAAGAAATTCATAGTGTTGGTAGATCTAGTGCAGACCTTATGAGTCACCTGGCCCAAATAAATTAAGTCCTAGTGAGATCAGATGGCATATCCAGATTTGCACCACTGGTAGCCATAAGAGTGAAACATCCTTGCCAGCTGTGCCGAAAAATACACGTGCACCAGTAACAACATTTGTTTAGTTAGCTTTCATTTTTAATTTTATGATACATTCCAAATATAAGCTAATCCATATAGATGTGATAAATGTAGAGCTAAAATTTTCTCCTAATTTCCAAAATTTACCTTGTGCTTTACTCCCATATATGAAAATTTCAAAGTATGAACATTTCTATTCTACTCATTTGAATAGACAATTCTAGAGTGTTCATTCGTGGCTCCTGTTCAGTCCCTAAATAATCCCCAAGAGGAAAATGTTACTCATAAGTCACTTTTTCCACAAAATGGAACTCCTTCTTCACTTGAATGAAGATTTTTAAATAGTACATAGGTAAAAGGAAGGAAGTGAATTTCTATGTAACTAATTGAAACTGCAAAGGGCATAGAAAAGCAAAATATAATTATTAATAATCCCTCTACTTATATGGAATGAACCATTCACTTGAGGCACGTGAACAACGAGCTGCTATTACTTCATTTAAAGTTATAGCATTGCCATGAAGAATATAAGCATATCAACTGAGTGACTTTATTTATGAGTCTACAGCTTACAGAGTTAGAAGTTGTGGGAGGAGACAGAGTTGTTTTCTGACCATTGAGATTGGGGAAAATAAAGTGCTGAGAAGCCAAGGATTGCTTGTGAAACGTGGGACGGTTCAGGGTAAGACAAGATTGCTGGTGTTTTACCACAGGTAGTGACCTGTACTACTTACTACCAGGTAATCAATCCACTCTTGACTCTTCAAAGTTATTTATTCCTGCAAGATGTGCTGGAAGAGTCTGTCCTGTCTCATGGGCCTCTTCTTAGGATCCAAGTGCCTAACTTTAAACAGTATATAAAAGCAAAACTTATATTAAAATTTCATATTGTTATTATGTGAAAGAGGACATAGTGCACAAAAATTCTTCTAAAGTCAAAAGTTTACTATAACTAAGAGTAGAATGTAAAATAAAATACACCATTTCCTAATATCTTAGTCAAGTAATGTTCAAACGTTTGCAAAATATGGACTAAAATCCACATTAAAAGTTAGCAGTGCTAACTCTTACAGAATAACAGCAAGTTAATTCCTTAGAAACAATAGCAAAACCAGGTGGAAATTTCCCTAAGCCACAGCCATTCCACACATGATCCTAAAAAGGAAGATTTTGAAAACTATCCATCCTGGAGAATTTCCCTGAAGAAAAGTTATGATACTATCACACACACACACACACACACACACACACACACTCAAACACACAGCCCCATATGGGTTTTGTCCAAATCCACTATTTTTGGTCACTTTGATCCTAAACTACTTAAGTAGCACCCATGTCTTTGGACACCATGTGGCCAAAGAGATGTCTAATGAAGTCTTATATCACATTAACTTGAAATTGAAATTGTTTAAATACACACACACACACACACACACACATACAAGCTACTCAAGATAATGCACTTGTTATCGTTTCATTTTAGAAAGAGAGATTGAACCACAACTTGAACATTGAGATATGTCTTGACGTCTCTTATTATTGGGCCAAATTAGCTCAAATTAATAGATCTCTTAGAAATTTATTATTAATCAAACAATTCTACAAACTGAAAAATGTAAAATGCCAAACTTTGACTTGAATCAGAGACCTCATTTCATTTAATCAATAAATTAAATAAATACTAAGACTAATGTTCAACAATGGCTATTGGCGATTCCCATGGGGCTGGTTATGATTCAATTTTTAGTGTAAATAAAAACAGAAGAAAATCCACGCCACCCCTTGAGGTGTATAAACTGTTGAATTTATGAGACTAAATACTGTACTGAGGATGAATTGATGTCTCAGGTGGATATTTTCTTATACTTGCATACTTTTTGAAGATGATAATGGTAGACATATAATAACAACTAATTGAAGTCATTTTTTAATATACTAAGCTCATAAATGGTGTTCAGGAAATTTTGGTTGAACATTTTATAACACAGCACCATAATAAAAAATTCCATAAGCAACATAAACCTACCTGATGTAAAACTACTTGTTATGATGATTATAGCTTAGATTTATATAACTCAAAGCATTTGCACGTACGCTTTTCTAATACCTGTGGTTTAAAAATAAGAGGCTGGAAAACTGTTAACACTGTTGAGGCAGTATATTTGGCATGGATGTTTAATTTTTAGCACAAAATATTTGAATGTATTCTGTATAACTTGGAATAGTTTTTTTTATTGGTTGTGAGAGTGGTCAGCATAGTAAACTCATTTATTTGTTTCTATAATTGATAGTAAGATCAAAGTTGTTTAGCAAATGAGAGTAATCTATACAACAAAAGCAAGAAAAGAAATCTGGGTGAAAGGAAAGGGAAAAAGAGTTCAGTACCAATAAAAGAAGCCGGAAAAAAAAAAAAAAAAAGTATTGTTCTTATAACAGCTGAAATTTAAAACATAAATTTATAAAGGCTGTCCCAGTTTCAGTTTTTGTCATATTACCACTCTGCTCATCAAAAATAGTGTGAATAGCAATGCCTTTACTCATTACCTAGTTTCTGAAGCAAGGCCCAGGTGACCAGTATGCTGAGGAAAAAACAACAACAACAAAAGGGGAAAAAAAACAAACAATAGCCTAGAAACTAGTGTTAAATAATAAAACATAAAAATTATGACTGTTACCTTAGTTCTTCCCTACCTTATTCCCACCCTGTCTCTTTTCCCAGATAATCCTACTTGTTAATGAGAAAAATAAAGAGGAAAGGAAAATTAAGTTACAGAGAAAAGAAGACCTTCAAGATTCTTGTTCTCCTGACCATCACTATAGAAAATAACAGAATAGAGATGTAGAGAAACTTACCAACCGTTTTCATGAGAAAGCTGAGATCCAGAAAGGTTCTGGGACTGGTACCCCAGCCCCAAGCAGAGCTGGGGCCAGGGTACTGATTTCTTGGCTCCCAATCCCTCAAGCCTTTCTCTAAAGGATGCTGGAATGACTGTTTGTTGTTGTTGTTATGTGCCGTCGAGTCGGACCCGACTCATAGCGACCCCTCCGTGGGTTTCTGAGGCAGTACCACTATGGAAGTAGATTGCCCCATCTTCCTTTCAAGGACTGGCAGGTGGGTTCAACGGAGTGAATTGGAATTGCTTTCAAGGCAGAAGGGGGATGTGTATCAAAAGGTAAATGAGGAATCATTTCTTTCTTAGGTCTTTTAAGAGACCTAGGTCATCCAAGCCAGCACCCTCAAAAGCATTTAAAATTCTGAGAACCTACACTATGAGTAACTAAATAGGAAATCAGTGTTTCTTAAGAGTATATGAAATCAAAGTAGATTATTGTTATACTACAAAGTATTTTTATGAGGATTAAGACACACTTTAAGGTACATTAGAATCCCTTGTAAAATCAGTGTACATGGTACCTTCATGTCCCCTTCCCTTTGTAAGGAAATTGTTGGGTTCAGTTGACAGGACTCAAAGCTCTTAATTAGGACACTTGCATCTTAGTTCCTTCCCTTACACTAAGTAACAGTATAACCAGATCAATATCAAATCAAATATCAATATCAAAAGGCACAGAAAAAGAAATTGCATATGAAGGTCTTAATGCTAGAGTTTTATTCCTCTGAGAGAATATTAATATTTTAAATGAATGAGGAAGTTTTATTTTTGTTTTCCTTTTTGTCCTTATGCCATTTTCTTGTCATTTCTATGTATTATTTTAAATTGAGCTATAACTCAGTATTTCAGTTGGTACTGCTATCTTTGTACCAATAAAAACAAATGCAGTATGCTTTAAACAATTCTTTCATTACTGTGATATCCAAACAAGTCTTTGAAGCAAAAAACAATAACAAAACAGTGTTTGCTTCTTCTCCCTTTGTATTAAGTAGACCACATGCAATAATTCAAATCAAATAATTATTGTTCATCTCTCAAACTGCCATCCTAATTGTTTTGGGTCTCTAGTGCCATGCTAACAGACATACCTCAGGTGGGTAAGTTTAACAAGCAAGTTTATTCTCTTCCAGTTTTGGAGGCTGGAAGTCTGAGTTCAAAGTGCCAGCTCTACGGGCTGAGTGAAAGTACCTCAACCTTGGGCTTCCGCTCTGCCTCTTGCTCCCAGACCACTGAAGCAGGAGGCATGTCTTAATTCAGGCAGCCGCTGGCTGCTGAGACTGACAAACCCAAGGTTGACAAGTAAAATGGCACAGTCCCAAGATTATCAAACAATAGGACAGGCTGCTAATTCAAGTCCATTAACAGTCCCAAGATTGGCAGACAACACGAAGACTGGGCCAAATGCAGGGTCCAAGCATGCCAAAAGCTCCAGAGACCTTTCTCAAAGCTGCTTTTCATATACTGGAAGCAGATCACCTGCCTAAGGCAGCTACTTAGCTGCTCCAGTGGATTCCACCGTAGAGTGGATTATGTCCTATTTTGGGGAACAACTACATCCAGCTGCCCAGCCACTCAAAACCAGGCTCAGCCAAGATGATACACAACTTAACGACCACACTAATCCCTAAATGAAGTGCTTTATATTTGATCATACCAAAACACCTGTGACTGCTAAGTGTGTATGAATTACACCTTTCTGACTAGGCTCTTTCATTTTCCATTCTTGTTGGAGCTTGATCCTGATATTTTTTCTCTCCTCCCCTTTTTTCTCATTAAGGGATAAAGTTTGTCAATTTCTGTTTCCTCTTTAATAATATCATTTACTCACAAGTTACTGATTTTTCTTTGCAACCATGACCAACGTTTCTTTCTTTTCTTCACATTCGCAAGCTACCTTTTTCCAAATCAGAGGGAGAAAACCTTCTCTCTATAGATAAGAAATTATTTTTTTGAAATGCTTAATCAGTCATGTGTCAGCATTCAGGTTCAGAAAATTAGGGAGTAAAACTATATTGTAACTTCATTTAACCTCTCAAATGATTCTGAACACCACTCATCTTTTTTTTTTTTTTTTTTTTAATTTTAAGAGCTTGTTTTACATTCAATGTTACATGTACATTTAGTTTCATTCCCCGTTTACCATGTCCAGCCCTAACCCAGTCTCCTCCCCTCCCTACCCTGTAACCCTCTTCCTGTGCCCCTCATATTTTTGCACTCCTGTTTATCCTGCATTTCCTCAATTTGAATGTTGGTCCTCTGGTGTCCTGTGGTCTATTGCTCTAAGGGATGTATTACCATAGAGTATGTGAATGCATCATCCTGAGTTGAGTGGTCTGCGTGTACATCTTGTTAACTATTGGGCTGAGAGCCAGCGCCTGGGGGTGAGTTTTATTCCAGGCACAGAATGTATTCCAGGGCCATAGTATTGGGGGTCTCACCAGATTTCATCTGACCAGTAATTCTGGTCATTATTGAGTTTTTGGATTTTGTTCTCTGTTTTCCCTCCACTCTATCCAGGATCTCCAGATTTGATCCTTTCCTGAGTGGTTGGCATTGGTAGCCGGGCACCATCTAGTTCTTCTGGTCTCAAGGGCCATTGTGTCCTCGGGCTGATTGCTTCCAAATACCACTCATCTTTTTGATAAGATATACATTGTTCCAGGTTGAAATGTGGGCTTATGGGTTTCTAAATACTAGACATTTCCAGATATAATATAGATTGGATAAAATACTCAGAAAATAGTATATACTAATAACTATGAACATACAGAAAATTGTAACAGTCAAATAATCTCCACAATCTGTATGTCCATGAAAAACTATCAGCTAACAGTTCCCTGTTCTTCAGTACTGTTTCAGTAGCTATGTTCTCCACCACTTTTTAGAAACTTCCAATTACACATATATTAGACTGTTTGAAGTTTTCCACAGCTAACTCACTGAGCTTTTTTTTTTTTCCCCCAGAGTTTTTTCTCTGTGTTTCATTTTGGACTGTTTCTATTGCTGCATTTTAAATTTGTTAGTATTTTCATGTGTGATGTCTAATCTGCTGTTAGATTCATCCAGTGTATTTTCATCCATAGAAGTTCAATTTGGGTCTTTTTTATGTCTGCTATGTCTCTGTTAAACATGCTTTATCTTTCTTCTACCTTCTTGGGCACATGGAACATAGTTAGGGTAACTTTTTAAATGCCCTTGTTTACTAATTCTGTTATCTGTGTCCTTTCTGTCCATTCCTGTTAATTGATTTTTGTCCGTGTATTATGACTTGCATTTTCCTACTTCTTTCCATGCTTGGTAATTTTTTCTATTATTATTATTTAACCTCTCAGCATGGGATGGGAGACGTTGTGAATTTGATCTTGTTACGTGCCAGGTAAGGAGCCCTAGTGACACTGTGTTAAAGCACTCAGCTGCTAGCTGAAAGGTCTGCAGTTCAAACCCACCAGCTGCTCTGTGTGAGAAGGACGTGGCAGCTCGCTTCTCTAAAGACTTACAGCATTGGAAACCCTGTGGGACAGTTCTGCTCTGTCCTATAGGGTTACTATGAGTTGTAATCAACTCAATAGCAGTGGATTTGGATTTTTGGTTTGGTTAGGGGCTAGGTATTTTTTGTAATTTTATAAATATCTTAAGCTTTGTTCTAAGGAGCTCTGGTGGCATAGTGCCTAAGGCATTTGACTTCTAACCAGAAGGTTGGTAGTTCAAACCCACCAGCCACTCTGTGGAAGGAAGACTGGGCAATCTACTTGTATAAAGATTTATCACCTTGGAAACCCAAAAGGGGTCACTATGAGTCAGAATTGACTTGATGGCTGTGAGTTTTTTTGAGGGAGGGGGTAGTTGAGGCTTTGTTGGAAAGTAGTTAAGTTATTTGGGAACAGTTTGATCCTTCTGAGAATTACATTTAAGCTTTTTTAGGTGGGACCAAAGCAACCTTTCACTTATGGTTAACTTTCTCCACTACTGAGGCAATACCCTTCTTTACCCAATGCCTCTGAATTATGAAATTTTCTGTTCTCATTTGTGAGACACAGCCTTATGTTAGCTACTGGGAATTTCCCCTCTACTCCTCTCAGGAACTATTTTCCCTGGCCTCAGGTAGCTTCTTCACATGTATACATTGATGAGCACTCAGCTTAGGAGTCAGGGAGGGCCTTCTGCAGATTGCTAGTGCCCCCTCTCTGGACAGCTCTCTCCACCCTGGTATTCTGCATTAAGAACTGTAGTTTGGACTCCCTGGGCTTCCAGCTTAGTGAGACCTCTGTGCTCAGCCTTGGTTGCCCCTCCCTGTACTGTGGTCAGAAACCTCCTAGGCCATAAATCAAGCAACTTTGCACTTTCCTCATGTGTTTTCTTATCCCAGCAATCACAGTCCTCCACTGCCTCATGTCCAGTGTCTGCAACATGTTGTTTCAAGTGTCTTGTCCATTTTTTTAGTTGCTTCAGGTGTGAGGATGTCTTATTCCTGTTATTCTACCTTCACCACAAAAAATTCAAAACCAAACCATTGCCATTGAGTATATTCTGACTCATGGCAACCCCATGTATTACAGAATAGAACTGATCCATAGGTTTTCTTGGAAGCACATCACCAGGCCTGTATTCTGTGATGCCTCTGGGTGGGTTTGGAGAGCCAACTTTTAGTTTAGTAGTCAAGCACAAACCGTTTACGCTACCAAGGGAACTAGTCTGACCACAACAATTATTAATTAAATGTCTTGTTAGCTACTCCTGTGAGAGTTATATCAGGAATATACAGTTCTGCAACTGAGGGAGGCAGGTTAGTATGGGTGATCTCAGTACCAGTGCCCCTCACCAGATGATGTTTCTTTTCCATCAACCCAAGCAAGGTACTTGGGATGAGCAGTCGAAAGAAATAGGGGTTTTTGTCATATATGTTGACATTCTAATTATATAAGCTCCTCCATTCTTTAAAGTATCTATATCCTAAACTTTCCATAAATACCTTTTATGCTTTTTTGAATGGAAGTTCTTAAACTATTACCATCCCTCCATAACTTCCCCCCACCATTGTCATTCCTGTCCCTTCACTGACTCCCACTTCAATGATGGACAAGGGGGAGTAGTCACTGTATTCTTTCTTTTCACATTTGGATTGTCTATTTCTTCTAAATTTTATTGACCATTCTTTCTTTCCTTTCACCCTATTTTCTTTCTTAAGGTATAAGTCAGAACAAATTTAGTAATTAACTATGTCTTTGTGTGTGTCCATCCTTTGAGTTTTCTTTAAAAAAAAACAAAACTGTTTGACTAAAAGAGGATCTTTACTGCTGCTAAAGCTGGAGTTGAGTGATATGAAAACCTGTGACCAAAATCACATTCCTCCCACCTCCTTGAACAACCAAAGTCTATGCTGTATCACCCACACCTCTAGTATCTTACTGCAGAGAGGAGATAAAAATGCCTGACTGATGAGAAAAACTTCACTGGAAAGAAGGGAGCCTAAGGCATTTGTTCACAGATCAGTCTTCAATTCCAGGGGGGTTGATCTATTTGTTATTATATAGATACAGGGATTAAATAAGAAAGGGGGATTTCTTTTTCATACTTTTTTTTTTTTTTTTACCCATCAGTGTCCCTTTTAGTATTGTGACATGGCTGGATGAGTCCATACAAGAGTAGGCCAGTCCTGCCAAGTTTTATGACTTTTTTTTTAGGTTTTGGTGTGTGGATGATGCTACCTTGTAAAAGATTTTCTGAAAGAGTTGAACTTTTGGTTTTTTTGGGGGGATGGTTTGTTTTTTGTTTGTTTTGGGTTTGTTGTTGTTGTTTTAAGATTGGTATTATTTTTCCTTACATGCTCGCTAGAATCCTCCAAATATGAGCATGGGGTTTCCTTCCATCTCTCCTTTCTTCCCTCCCTCCTTCTGTGCAAAAACAGTGAGGAGGCCACATGTTCTGACCTCCTCTAATCCCTCAAGAGGAAGACAGGATCACCAGCAGTAACCCAAGGCCTATTACTGCAAGGCCAGACATCTGCCTCCCTCCAGCCCTTTCACCAACCGTTCCTCCCAAAGCACCCACCACCTCTCTCCTGGGTTCGATAATTCACTGCAGTGGCCACACAGAACTCACAGATTATGAGGTTTATTAGGGAAGCACCAGGCTACAATTCGAGTTCAAGAAAAATGCTCAGTCTCTCTCCCAGCCCACCATCCCTCGGCGAACAGTCTCTCACAGTGTCTTTCCCAGCAGTACTGGTCCCTCGGTATCTCACTCAGCAATGCATGTCTCTTGCGTCTCTTTCCTGTCTCTTTCAGCAGCACGTCTTCCTCAACCAGCAGTCAGAGAGAGTTCTGCCTCTAGGAGGCCTCCTTTTGAGCCCGGCAGGGTGGTCAAACTAGCCAATCACAGCATCAGAACTCTAAGCACCTAAGAGAGAGCGGGAACCTCCCAGAACATTGTATTGTGCCATGCCCAACAGAAATACTCCACGTGGATAACATTTACATTCAGGAGCTCCTCAGTTGCTCATTCCACCACTGAGTTTACAATGACTTATGGGTAGAAAATCCATACAAAATAATTTACTACACTGCATGCTGCCTTCATGAATTCCATTTCTTTAATAGATAAAAGACTATTGAGATTGTTAATTTTTATTTGATAAATCATATTTCTCAAGTAATTTATCCATTTCACCTAAGTTGTCAAATTTGTTGACATAGTTATTCATAATATTCCCTTATTGTCCTTTCAATGTCTATAGAATCAATAGTTACACTCTGTCGTTCCTGACATTGTTAATCTGTGTTCTTTTCCCTTTATCTTCAGCATAAATAGATTGATCAATTCTGTTGATCTTTATAAAAACCAGCTTTGGGTTTTTTTAATTTTCTCCCTGATTTGTTTTATAATTCATTGATTGTTGTTCTTATCTTATCATTTCCTTCCTTATACCGACTTTAGGTTTGATTTGCTCTTCTTTTCCTTGCTGCTTAAGGTAAAAACTTAAGTCATTACTTCTTTTTTCCAAATATAGCCATTTAAAGCTGTAAACTTCTAGTGCCTAAGGCACTTTACTGCTAACCAGAAGGCTGGCAGTTCAAACCTACCAGCCACTCCTCAGAAGGAAGGTTTGGCAGTCTACTTCCATAGTGATACCGCCTCGGAAACCCAAGGAGGGGTTGCTATGAGTCAAGCAAAGATTTAGCTGCATCTCACACATTTTGACATGTTAATTTTCAGTTTCCTTCAACTTCAAAATATTGTCAATATTTTCTCATTGCCCTTGTTATTTCTCTTTTGATTCATAGATTATTTGGAAGTGTGCTTCTTAAATTCCAAAGATTTACGGTTTTCTAGATACCCTATTGCTATGGATTTCTAATTTAATTCCATTGTAGTTTTAGAACATGTTGTATACGGTTTCAATCCTAATAAATTTGTTGACTTGTTCTGTGACTGAACTGATTGTCACTTTTGGTGCATGTACATATATACTTGAAAACACTGTGTATTCTACAGATGTTGAGTATAGTGTTCTATAAATATCAATTGGGTCAAGGTAGTTGATAGTATTATTCAGATCATCAGTGTTTCTGCTGATTCAGTGGAAGAGATGTCTGGTTGTTCCATCAATTGCTAAGATAGGTGTTCAGGTATCTATCTTTGATTATGAGATTGTCTGTTCTTTCCTTAAGTTCTGTCAATTTTTGCTGTATATATTTTGAAGGTATTTCTTAGGCTCAAACATTGTTAGAAGTATCTAGTTATTTCTTATTGCATTGACCAAATTTTCATTATGAAATATTCCCCTTATCTCTGACAATACTTTTTTTTTAATGTGATTTGCATGAAAGTTTACAAAGCAGAGTAGTTTTCCATTCAACAATTCATACATGTTTTGTGACATTGATTGCAATCCCCACAATGTGACAGTGATCTTCCCTCTGCCTCCCTTTGTCTACCATTTCCCCTCTTCCTTCTTTCATATCCCTTCCTGCCCTACTTTCTGAGCTTTGTCTCTGGGCGAATGCTGCCTTTTGATCTATATGGTTGGTTGTCTTAAGGAATATGCACCTTCCTAGTGTTATTGTTTACTTCATAAGCCTGTCTGGTTTTTGGCTGAAAGTTTAGCCAAAAGGATGAGTTCAGTTCCAGGCCTAGAGAATATCTAAGGGTCATAGTCCCAGGGGTTCCACCAGTCTCTCAAACCAGTAAGCATGGGCTGATTATTTTGAGTTTTGTTCCACATTTGTCTTCCATTCTATCCGGGACCTCCTATTGTGATGCCTCTCAGCGTGGTCAGCAGTCGTAGCCAGAACCATCTAGTTCTTCTGGCCTCAGACTCACAGAGGCTAGGGTTCATGTGGTCCATTAGACCTTTACACTAATTGCTTCTTTGTGTCTGATTTTCTTCACTCTTCTTTGCTCCAGACAGGGAGAGACCAATAGTTGCACCTTAGATGGCCATCACAAGCTTTTAACTCTTGCTACTCACCAAGTAGGATGTGGAACATTGCTTTTGTGGACTATGTTATGCTAATTTACCTCAGTGTCCCCTGAGACTATGGTCCTGAGCCCCCAGGCCCAGCAACTCACTCACTCTAGGTGTTTGGTTGTGCCTGAGAAGTTTCCATGACTTTACTTCCTGGATGCTCTATTATATTCACAGATATATTTGCAGCACATATAAATATATATGTCGATATATCCTCTGTCAAATTTACATGTTTGTGGATGTGGGCACCCTAGCCCTCTTATCCCTGTTCAGCTTGAATGTCTGTCTATTTAACCCTTGTAGATTATTGTTGTTGTTGTTATGTGCTGTTGAGTCAGACCTGACTCATAGCAACCACTCCTTTGGTTTCTGAGGCAGTATCACTATGGAAGTAGATTGCCTAACTTTCCTTATCGTAGGATTACATAAATAATAGTATTTACCTTTGTTGCCTTTAAGTCTTGTGCTCCTCCCAGTGCCTTCTTTTGCCTTGATCATTTTGACTACATTATCTTTAAGTATGATATTAGTATAGCAATTCTAACATATAGCATGGTATGTATTTTTTCCATCCCTTTAATTTTAATCTCTCAGTCTCCCATAGATAACATATAGTTCAGGCTTCCTTTAAAAAAAAAAAAATTAAAATAGGACAATCTCTTTTAATTGGAGTATACCAGCCATTAAATTCAATGTAATCATTTATAAGGTTCAATTTAGGCCTGCCGTTCCTTGTTTATTTAACTGTTTGTTCCTATCCTTTGATAGGAATAAACTTTCAAATAATCTTTTAGATTATTTTAATCCTTTTAGAATTCTGTTTTATCTTTAGGCTTTTTGATCCCTGGGTGGTGCAAACAGTTAAGTGCATGCTCAGCTGCTGACGGAAAAGTTGGCAGTTTGAGTCCCCTAGAGGCACCTCAGAAGAAAGTCCTGGTGATCTACTTCATGGAAGTCAGTCGTTAGAAACACTATGACATTTAGTTCTACTCTGATGCATGTGCTGGGAAACAGAATCAACTCGATGACCACTGGTACTAGTCTAAGCTTTTTACTATACCACTTTCATTATTATTTTGGTGGTGGTTCTAGGGATTACAATCTTAAATTTTCATATTCTACGTTTAGTCACTATGTCATTTTGTAAGGAATGTAGAAACTTGTAATTGTATAGGTCCATTTATGATATAGATTTCGTATGTGTTATATCTCCATACATAATAAAATTTACAAGACATGTTACAATTTTTGCTTTAGTTAATCATTTGTATGTTAAAGAAGTTAAGAAGGAAAATACTCTTTTTTATGTTTATCGGCTATTTTCTGTGCCTGAAGCTTTCCATTCTTCCCTCAAGATCCAAGTTTTAATCTGATATAATTTCCTGTCAGCCTGAAGATCATCTGTTAGCACTCCTTATTGTTCATTTCTGCTAGTGATGTCTCTTTGTTTACTTTATATGACAACATTTTAATTACGCATTCCTTCTTGAAGGAAATTTTTGTTGGCTATGGAAATCTAGATTGATATGTTTTGGGTTTTCCTTTTGTTTTTGTTTCTTTCAGTACCTTAAAGATGTTGGTCCATTGTCTTCTGGGATCCATTGTTTCTAATGAGAAGTCAGAGGTCCTTCGAGTCAATGTTTCCCCCTATGTGATTTGGTTTGGTTTGGGTTTAGCTTGAGTTTTGCTGCTTTTAAGACTCTACTCTTCATCTTTGTTTGTAATTATCAGACTCATGATATATGTATATGTGTGTCTTTCTTCTGTTTGAAGATTGCTGAGCTTCTTCGACCTGTACTTATATCTTTGACAAATTTGAGAAATTTTTAGTTATTATTGCTTATACTATTTTTTTCTTACCATCATCTCTATTTCCCTTCTGGTGCTCCTGTTAATTATCTGTTAAACCTTTTGATATTATTCTGTAGGTTATTGAGGCTCTATTCATTTCTTTCAATATTTTTTTTCTGTGTTCTGCAGAATGAGTCCTTTCTACTGGTCTGTTTTCACATTCATTACTTTTTCCCTTTGTCATATCAATTATGCTTTTAAGCCCACACGGTGGTTTTTTTATATATATTATGTATTATATTTTTCAGTCGAGTTCCATTTGGTTTATTTTTATAGGTTCTTTTTTTCTCTGCTACAATTTCTTGTGTTTTCTTTCATGAGTAGCTTTCCTTTATATTATAAGACCTACATTAAAATCCTTGTATGCTAATCCCAATATCTGAGTTGATTGTCTTTTCTCTGGGAAATGGATCATATTTTCTATTTTATTTGTATATTTGGTAATTAGAGGTTGCATTTGAGGCATAGTAGATCTTATGCTGTGAATAAACTGGATTATGTTATATTCTTCCAAATAGTTATTTTTGTTTTAGCAAGCAATTAAATTGCTTGAACTATACCTGCAAACTGTTTCTTGGATTGCAGCTCAAATGCCAGTTCAGTTTTGCTTTATTTTATTTTTATCCTTGAGTGGGCTGTTTGCAGTCAGTTTTGCAGTCATGTCATTTAAGGGTCAGCCAGAGATTTGGACAGAGCAGGAGTGTCCTCTCCCCAGCCTCTCCCCTTTCTAGGTTTTCATCTTACTTTCCAATAGCTGTGGCTGCCTCAATGTGCTGTCTTCTAGTTCTGTAAGCCAGGAATACTGCAATTTTCTTTGGGAGTATTAGCTTCCAAAGAATACAGCTAAAATCTGTTTGTTTGTTAAAAAATAGGAAACTCACCTTGTGTTATTCCCTTCTTCAAAGTGTCGACTTTCTTTAAAGTCTTTCTGTTTTCATTCACTTACCAGGGCCTTAAAGTAATTCTTTTGTATGTGTGTGTATATGTGTGTCTAGAATTGATAGTTGTTATCTGCAGGAGGTTTGCTTCACTGGGAACTTATTCTACCAATCCAAAGTAAAACTGCACCCTATAAGTTCTAGAAAATTATTTTCTAATATACAGTAGTGTGTTGTATAGTTCTAGAGAATGTAGGGATATAACATATTCTAAACTTCATTCTAAATAAGACTTTAGCTGTTGTCCTTTTTTAAGGTTTGTTTGTTGAGTTCCAAGAAGTTCCTTCAATTGGAATCTCTCTCAGCCTCCAAACAATCCATTATCTCATTCCAACACCACCTTCCAAGCGACCTATTTTTCTCTTTCCAGCTGCTCCTCTAATCACCCTTTGTCTTATTCTTACCTTGGATTCTATTCCAACAGCCATCCAAAGGACTCTAGGACCCTTTAGTATGGCTTCTGTGTGATGCCACTGGTACAGCTTCTCTTCTTCATGGAATGCCTAAAATGTCTAACAGCTGAATCTACAGTGCTCTTGTTCCCCTGAAGAATACAAGAGCTGCATCTCTAGTCTCCTATAGCTCTTGGGTCACCCTGGTCACTGAAAGCTCCAGAAGGAAAATTTACCTTTCTTCAAGATCTTTGTCTTTTCACTTCCTAAATGCTAAGTGCTTGTCGCTGAGAAAATACCGTGTTGGATGCCAGGGCGTCTAGGCCCATAAGGATAGTGCATTACTGAAGTTAACTCTGGCAGGGAGAGTGAGGTGAAGCTCTGTGTAGCCACTGGAATCAGACTCTACCTAAAGACAAACTATGTCTAACCAGAACCAGGCCCTTCAGAAGCCTGAACTTCCCCAACCCTTATTTCCCTGGAGAAGGCAGGCAAGCTGGGAGTAAACATTCATCCTTGAGGGACATCTTTTACTATTTAATACTTCTAGTACTTCGGAAGGAAGGTTGGGCAATCCTACTTCCGTAGTGATACTGCCTCGGAAACCCAAGGAGGGGTCGCTATGAGTCAGGTTTGACTCGATGGCACATAACAACAACAACAACAGTACTTCTGTTTTCTCAAGTTTAAAATGGAGATGGTAATATACAGAACACAGCTACCTACTCATAGAAATATAATGTGAATTGATGATATGAGAATGGGAAGTCCTATACGGCATAGAGAACACAGGTCTAAACACACATATTTTATTATTTGGAGACCTTTTGAGATACCTTATGAACAGCAAAGCCCATGATTCACAGCCTTGGTATAAGAGCATGCTAATGAAATGTGCCATTGATTTCCTTTTTCTGTCTTTTTTGACCCCTGTTAAATTTAAAACAGAGAAGAGATGTATTAAATTCCAATTCTAATAATAGCCCCCAATAGGCATCAAGTGGCTAAGACAATCAGAAGAGAGACCTTTCAGCAATAGGGTTTGCTCTGAGCCTAAATAATGCTTGTTGTGATCATGTTATTTAGTGAAATGAAATCATGAAAAGAAGTTGATGAGTTGTGGTCAGACCTCCAAGACCAAGTATCACATCCCCAATTCCTGCCCAGTCATAGTGATTCAGGTTTGTTTTCTGAGGCAAGCCCTGGATGACTAAAGAAGCGGTACTTTGCGGAATCCCAGATTTTAGACAGTTATTCGAGTAGCAAATGGGTGCCTTCACTGTCTGTTCTACTTTCTTCTCCCTCCCGTCGGCCTAGTAGAGGGCTTAGAATTCAACCTTTCTGTGTCAGTAGGGCACCATTACAAAGCAGCAAATTTATCAAGGGAAAAAAAAAAAGTTCAGAGAAAAACTAAAAAGTGTTTTTGAAAGATACTTTGTCAAAGAAAAGAGGAAAATACTATATTTCACATACATTTCCTGAAACAGTAGCTAACATTTTTTTAATGAAAACTTCTGTGACATCATTGAGTTGTTTCTGAAGAACCAGAGCACTTATAATTAATTTTGTTAATCAGGAAGACTAAATTTGTCCTCAGCTTCTATAATGTGTTAAGGATAGACATGTTTACCCAAGAAGAAAGCTAACATGGCAGTCTTTGGTGCTGATGTAATTTCGCTTGGCAGAATGTGTATTTATATGGTAGATATTTGCTTTTCATTTATCCACTTAGAATTTTTTTCATCCTTTTGGAAAATTATTGATTTATTTTGTGAAATACAGAAAGGAGGAAAAGGAAAGGACTATGATTTGTGAAAAGTGTACTTTCTGAGCAAAATACTTCTCTCTGCTCCTCACCATCCTTTTCTCCTTCCTGTCATTATCTCTTCACGATCAGTCTTTACATGTTGTGAAACAGAGAAGTCTAAGACATCAGTTCACCTTACGATTTGTCAACAAATTATAACAACTCTCATTTAAAAATATATAGGCCTCAATTTTACTCCTAGAAAATTGCTTTTTGGCCTCCCCTATCAGAAATGTGGAATAGGGTTGAAATATGTCATGTCTCAGAATAAAAATCACATTGCTTTTCTAACAGGATTGCGAGCATTGGGAAGCAGGAGGGAAAGGTTTGCACTGTGGATATCCATAGCCCATCTTGCCAGAGGATAAATAAAGGGCATTCATTCATCAGCTTTCAAGCTGCCACCCTCTTTTCTTTCCTCCCAACCCCCACTCCTCCCTGAAATTGGGAGGAGGGAGGTTCTGATTATTTTTGCCTATTTCTAGCAGAGCTAGGCATGAACAATTAAATTTAGGGCTTCCCTGTGGTCTGTGAATAACAGTGCACAGTGCTAACCATCAGGGCACAAAGGCAGACAACAAAAAAGGCTTTTTTATTTTTTGTTTACCCTTCAGGACACTGTTTACCTTATCACTGAAGGGGAAGTGATGGTCTCATCCCTTTTGGAAATTGTACTGCGTTTATTCTCTAGCTCTGAGTTGCACACTGCCCAGTGATAAAGTGGACATGTCAGTTTTGGGTTAGAGGATTAATATAGGGACCTGCTTCTCTCCGCCCATCCACACCCTATGTGTGTGTGTATGTGTGTTCCTGTCCCTCAGTCTGCCTGTCTGTCTCTCTGTCAGGTCTTGCATGTACTCTCACTTCCTCATTCTCCCCACACTATCTCTTTCCCTTTTCCTTGATTTTTCTGTCAAATCTTTTTCTTTTTCTCTATTTCAACCAGAATGATTTTTTCCTTTTTTCCCTCTCTCTAAATTTACTTCACAGCAGATTGTCTTGTAGTAAATCACCAAAAACCCAAATAGCACTAAAGCATTCTGATACAACATTAGCATTTGCTTAACAAGCACAAGATAAACATTAAACAAAGAACTGCATTTCTTTATTAGAGGCTGCAAGATACATAATCCATGAGCACAAGAAACATGGGACCCAGTGGATATGCAGATGTGTGTTATTTCATTGGCGCTGGGCGGCCTTGTTAGAAAAGGTTTTCATCTGAAGGCTTGGGGGTGGATGGTTGACTGTCCCTGGTGGGGCTGTAACTAGATACAGAGACTGTTGCAAGCTAGGCTGGGCTCCCTGGTGGACGTGCTGATTGGACAGCCTGAGGAAAACTTGGGAAGCATCGGGAAGTGAACTCAATCACCTTGGGGATGATAGGGTAGAACCAGATGAAGGCATTTGACTTCTTTTGTAACTCCCACTAAGGACAGATTGCCAGTGCGATCCAGCCTCCATAACTGCAAATCAGGCCCTTTCCCCTATGCCGATTTCATTAGAATGGCCAGCATGGTGCAAAGAGGAAAAAAAAAAAAAAAAAAGGTTAGACACAGTAATTTTACAGGCAGGCGGGTACAAAAAAAATCTGCATAATTAAGCAGTCAAGGCTGCTAATAGGGGAGTTTATATGCTCTGGGACCAGGCAAGGGCAGCACATATGGATATAGCACTGGATATTAAATCTACGGCATGCAGACTTACTTCAGGGCCCTCAGAGAAAAGGCTAATTATAGAGAGAGGAATTGTGTTTACTGGTCTGTCTTGGGCAAAGATGGTGAAAGAAGTGCAACCAAGTTTTGCAGTTAGACATGAACAGGCTGTTAATAGAGATATCAAAATATATGCTTGTGGTTGTTTCCTACCTAATCAACACAAGATTATAGATTCTATGGACACTCCCCCCACACCACCTTAGCTACTCCAGACAAGACGTTTGGAGTCAAGCTTCATATTTTAAGTGAATGCATAGCACCAAGTGGCACAGAATATGAGCTTGTTTATTATTAAGTTGCCACAATTTCATCTCGGCTGTGCTCTTTATCATCAATAAATTTTATTTAGCACTTTAGCCAGCCCTGTTTACAAATGTCAGTGCTTCCGGGCGTAAGCTCAAAGTCAGCAATTCAATATAAATGGGTAATCTGAGTGGAAGTTGCAGTGGGCAGGGGTAAGCCTTGAGAGGAAGGGTGTGTTTCTGGAAGGAGCGCTGATGGGATGGACATTAACATTTCATAATGCAGATCAAAGGTAAAGAGAAAACCCAAAGGCCCCTTTGTCAAGGGCCCTTAACGACTGCCTCATACACGAGCTGAGATGATTCTTCAGATTATTAAAGAGATTCATTTCATATTTGTATGTATGTATGCATGTATGTATGCAAGCACTTATTTATTTATTTAATTCCATACAAAGAACGTTTTCTGAAGAAGACACGAGAGTGGGCCATTTGCCCCGGGCTGGATGTGCCAAGGCATGCCTGGTGGTTTCAGGGGACCAGAGCCTCTTGCAGCTTTCATTTCCAGAGAAGCAGTCTGGACCCTTTGTCCTTTAGGGAAGCTTTCCATGGAAAACAGCAGCCTTCTCCCAAAACAGATTTGCAGCTCTGAGCTCAGGCCACTTGTATGCCCCCTCTGCATTCCATTGCTTCCCCACAACAAGGAGGGCCGGAGAAGAATCCCACTGCCTCATCTCAAGATGCACTAAAACCTCAGGCTTACCAAAGTAAACAGCATCTGAGCAGCCAGATATTGGGTCAGGCTTTCCTGACATCTGTGCTCTTCTTAGAGGCAGGGATTTCAGTGCTAATGAGAGACTCAAGTCTGTGCCTTGGAAAGCTAGAGCTGCAAAGGCTAATGAGCAGGCACTTTAGCCCCTTGAAGGAGGGAAGGCGTTGCATTGGCACACAGGGTGCTGTGCCCCTCCTTCCTGCCCATGCCTTGTTCACCACCTGACCGGTGATGGCAGTTGTACGGAGAACAGCTGGTCAGATATTAAAGCAGTTGGTTAAGAGGGTAAAGATCTTGAAAGACTAGAATAATGCAGATATCCAATGCAGATTTTCCTACTGAATTTTAAGTGTATTTTTTCCCTTCATAACTGCTAAGTTAATGGAGTTTGGGAAATCAGACTAGTCTACAGAATTGTTTTAAACCAAGTGATTTTTATTATTTTATCATTTCTAGAAGTTACAATGAGGTGGCATTCATAAAAATGAAAATTTAGTTTGGCCACAGATTAGTAGGTACTCACTCATTGGGTTTCCGAGGAGGTATCTCTATGGAAGTAAAGTGCCCAGTCTTCCTTCTGAGGAGTTGGCTGGTGGGTTTGAACCGCCAACCTTCTGTTTGTCAGTCAAATGCCTTAGGCACTACGCTACCAGAGCTCCCTTAGTAGGTACAGTATGGTGCGAGTAGAATGCAGCAGCACTGAAGGTATTTATGAGGACACTTCTCTGTGTCCCATTCTTTCTACTTGAGGCTTAAAACTGTGAAATAAAGAAAAATTTGCAGTGAGGACTAAGTAGAGCTCAGTACCAGGAAGATGATAGCAGCTCAGTGTAAGAATGCATGGGGCATGATACAGGTACCGTTTTTCTACTCGTCAAGAAAAAATAGAGTTGACCAGAACACTAACAGATAGTAGACCCTGCTAGACATCAGAGAGAGAGTATTGTTGTAGACAGAAATAAATACAGGGTACAGGACTAACCATGTCATTGCTTTTATTTATGTATTTAACTTAAAGCTGATGAAAAATAAAAAAGCTAGGCAACAGGACTGGCATGGTAGAATAATGATATGAATTGGAAGAGATCTTTTGACCACATATGAAATTGTTTTGTGATTTGAAGACAAACCAACCCTGCACTCCTCCACTTAGTGTATGAATGGACTCAGAATCCCTTACAGTGCAGTAGCTTTACCAAAGCTGTCTCCTATATCCTTTCCTGTGCTCCTTCCTTTCTCGTCTCCTTCCTCCAGTTCATTCGTTCAACCAAAAAAATAGCTGTCTTGAGAACATAAGGTAGACTAAGTGGTAAAGAAGAGAATCAAGAAAGAATGTATCTTACAGGGAAAATAAGCTATGTTTCTATGCTATGAATGCCATAGAGTCCTACAAAGTTTAGTAGGAATTCAGAGGAGAAATTAATTTTGCATGAGGGGAAGAGACTTTGCTAAGAAATACCAAATGATGTGACATTTCTTTTTCATTTAAGCTGTACTACTCTTCCTCTTCCTGACCTAATTTCCATGTCATCCCAACAAATATCCTGATAGTAAACATTACCACCCCTGTTTCTTATATATACATACAAATACAAAATTGGGTTGGAGAGAAGAGGAGGAGGAAAAAGAAAGGGAAAAAATCAACAGTGCTGCTGTGGTAGTGCCTTGAGAGGAAGGAGTTTTCAAAAGTGTGTAATTTAACAGCATTAACATCTTCGGGGTATTGTTTTAAAGTTTATCGTTACCATATGCTGAAATTTCCTCATAAATGTCTGGGTAGGTTGAAAAACTAACAAAAGGTCTCTGTTGGATTTGCCCAAATAATCCCACATGTCTAGGAACTTGACCAGTGCTACGCATGTTGTTGACAGCCATGCAATTTCAGGGAGCAGGGGTTCCCGAGAGGCATGCCCACCTTTTCTGAAGACCCTTGGCTTCCTCAGCCTTTCCCAGGTGTTCTGTTGAGTGGCCTCAGTGTTTCTGTCTTTGCAGTCACTGTCTCAGTTTTAACTGTCAAGTCCTGTAAGACCCAGAACTGCTGTAGGGCAACTCCCAGAAGTGACCATGGAGAGGGAAATGGATTCTGTGGAAGGAATTCTGACCTCTGTTTCTTTTTGTGGACATGTTTCTTTTGTGTGAAATGTGTTCTCCTGTCTATCCATCAGCCTGTTGCTTCCCTTGCCCTTTTCCCATATGGAGGAAAACAGAAGAAATATAGAGGAACAGAATCAAGAAATTAATTCTTAAAGTTGTTAGAAGAAATTTTAATGAATACTGTAAAACTTCACCTAAATCACAATAAAAAGTTGAAAAAATTTTAATGAATAGATCTAACATTTATTTCATGCTTAGCAATAAGAATTACTGACAATTACTGAGTACTCATTCTAGACTAGGCAGTGTGCTAGACCCTAGATTTATAAATTTCTTCATTGATTCTCATTTCTGCAGCCCTACCGTGTAAATACTTTATATCCCTATTTGATGGATGTTCATCTAAGACAAAAGTTAAATGACATGTGAGATTACACAGCTAGTTAGCAGCAGGGCTAGCAGTCCCAACCACCATGGAATGATGCCAAAGCCTGAGTTCTTAAAAGCACTCTGCCTTGTTGCATGAGAAGAGAAGCTTTGGGGTAATATCTACAGTGATTTAAATAAGTGTATTATAAATACTCTCTCTTTATCTACTACAGTTTATATCAGTTTTTATGAGTAGAGGTTTATGTTTGCTTATATGCTAGTCTTAAGAGTGTATGCAGAGGGCTGTGGTTCAGTAGAATTTTTGCCGTCCATATAGGAAACCCAGGTTTGATTCCTAAACAAGATATCTCATATACAACTACTAGCCATCTGTCAGTGGAGGCTTTCATGTTGCTATGATACTGAACAGGTTTCAGCAGAACTTCTAGACTAAGGCGGACTAGAAAGAATTGATGATCTACTTCAGAAATCAGCCAGTAAAAACAGTATGGATTACCGGGGTCCAATCCTCAATACCTCGTGGGGATAGCACAGGACCGGGCAGTGTCTCAGTACCTTATACACAGTCAGGAGCTGAGTAGACTGCCACTAAGAACAATAAATGAGTGCATGCCTGTGTTTCAGGAATTTTTCTTTCCGCTGGGTAAGCAGTGTTGGTAACAGTAGAAAGAATGGCAGATTGCAAAACCAGACTCGAGTATGGTCCTCTTGCTCAAAAGCCAAACTCACTGCCATTGAGTCAGTTCCAACTCATTGTGACCCCCTTTGGTTTCCAAGGCTGTAAATCTTTACAGAGGCAGACTGCCTCATCTTTCTTCTGTGGAGCAGCTCGTGGGCTCGAACCACCGACCTATTGGTTAACAGCCGAATGCCTTAACCACTACACCAGCAGAGCTCCTGGTCCTCTTGCTATCAGGGCTCAAACTCTATTTTAGAATAATAGGATTTTGTTTTTTATGAATTAGAAAGGATTAGCAGTTGACCATTCAATTTCTGAGTATCATTAGAAATTAATATTTAAGGAATGCACAAGCAAGCTTGATTGCAGTTGTGACCTGCTTTCTTACAGGTTTGGGAGGGTGCAGATGAGCATGGAGAACATACAGTAGATGTATTCTGTTTCCAGAGAGGAACTTTACGGTCGTACCAGGGGGCCTTTTGGTAATGTTTGTAATGTGCTGCTATTGTGATTTAGGAAAGAAAAATGCTACTGCTGGGCTTTATTTTCAACCGATTTTTTTCCAAAATATCAATTAATGTAATCAAATGTAGAACAGGGAAATCTGCCTTTTTGTTTACATTTCTGGGGGCCAGGGAAGGTTGGTTTGTTTTTGATAACTCCAGTCACTTGAGTTGTATGGTACAGGGTTTTCTTGGTATTTTCCAAATCAACTCAATAAGTTGTATTTAACAGTCTATGTAAAACTCCACATGAGGAAGAGAAAACAACCTTGTAACTGGTACCGTTTGTTAGAAAACAAATGATTCTGCCTTATTTCACACAGTTTGAAAATAATCACTTTTTTGGTGTTTAGAAACAGATTTAGTTAATAAAATGAATCATATTCATGTTTCTCACCCATAATAGGAAAGTTGAAATATGTTATTTCTTTGTGAATTAGTCAGAATCTTGAATGCCAAGTTTTGATGAATTCCAAAATAATATCCAAAAATGAATATCATTACAATTTTGGTTTTAATAAAACCTTTAAAGGACACTAACATTAAACTATAAAGATAATCAGAAAAGTCCAAGCTGGAAGTACATTTTTCTATATTTTCCCCTTTGCTATTCACTGCTTTAGGCAAAATATGCATTATCAGTGCAAGTTGCTGGGTGATCTCCCATCTTCCTAAGCATGTTGTTGTTGTTATTTGCCATCGAGTCAGACCCAATTCATAGCAACCCCTCCTTGGGTTTCTGAAGCAGTATCACTACGGAAGTAGATTGCCCAACCTTCCTTCCGAGGAGCGGCTGGTGGGTTTGAACTGCCAGCCTTCTGGTTAATAGTCAGGTGCCTTAGACACTATAGGGACCCTATAAAGGAAGCATTATAGATGATTTAACTTAATTTTTTTTTTTCCTTCCCCATAATCTCTCTCTAACCCTACTGGCAACTACCTATGTGACTTTGAGCAATCCAATTAAGCTCTGCCAACTGCTCTGTCCTGGGATTTGGACTACCTGGACCAATCTACATTTTTCAGCAGATTAACTGAGAATTGATGTGTATAAACTCACACCCACACACTTCAAGAATTCCAAAGTGCCATATAAATATAAGAAGCTACTATATAGAAGCTCTGGTAGCGTAGTGCCTAAGGCACTTGACTGCTAATCAGAAGGCTGGCAGTTCAAACCCACCAGCCACTCCTCAGAAGAAAGGTTGGGCAATCTACTTCCATAGTGATACCACCTTGGAAACCCAAGGAGGGGTCGCTATGAGTCAGGTCTGACTCGACGGCACGTAACTACAAAAACAATATCACTATGGGGGGAAAACTAACCATTGTAATAGTCTTGGCAATGATAATTTAAAAAAAAAAAAAAAAAAGCCTACTGCCATTGAGTTGATTCTGACAGAGTGGAACTGCCCCAAAGGATTTCCAAGGCTGTAAATCTTTACAGAAGCACACTGCCTCATCTTCTCTTGCAGAGTGGCTGGTGGATTCAAACCCTGTTCTTTTGCTTAGCAGCTGAATGCTTTGACCACTAGGGCTCCTCTAGCTATGACAAAAGTCTCTTTAATGTGAGCCTTTCGATAAGAGGGAGACATGAGTTTGAATTGTGTGGACATTTATTCATCTTGTGCTTAAAAGATGCACTGGCCTGAGCACAAAATATGATCTTTTGCAGTAGATGAGGTAATATCTAGGCCTAATCGGGTGACTTAAGGCCATGGTGACTACTGTGATTTGGAATTTTCCTGATGTTATCAGTTTAAGACAGGCCCTAGCTATTATGTTCTCCCAAATTTTTAATATTTATTCCAAAAGAGAAATGCCCAGATTCTAAGACCTGTATGTCATGCAATTGATGTTTCCTCTTTTTCCTTCGATAATGATTCTTTTGAATGATGATCTAACTATATTTTGGGGGCTATTATGTAGAAGAAGAATGGACAGCTTGGGCCACAATGGCAATCTACCTTCTCCTCCTCAGTCATGTGTTCTCTCTTAAGGGTATTGTGTTAGTCTAAGTTATCTCTAAATCTCTGAGAGTTTGTTTTATTTTTAATTATTTGAAGTAGCTGGGGCCAATATTTAACTAAGGTAACTTCTCTTCCCATTCCAGAGAAGAAATTTTATTTTGTGACTAGGCGTTTTTCTGTAAATAGAAGAATCTTTGCATATTCGCTTATTGTGATTTGTCAAAAATATGCTAAACATTTTTTTTTACTCTTATCTGTACATTCCTGCTGTGGTAATCTGTATTTTTCTACTCTTGTTTTAATTGTTAAACTGCCTTTTCCTTCAATATTCAGAGAAAGGAGATTTTTTTGGGCGGGGGGGGGGGTGTTTATAGATCAAATTGGTTTCCATTCAATGATTCATACACATTTTGTTTTGTGAAATTGATTGTAAACCCCCCAATGTAATAATATCCTTCCCACTTCCTCCTTGTGTTTACTGTTTCCATTTGGTCTTCTTTGCTATCTCTTCTTCCCCTCTGCCCTTTATCCCTGGGCAGATGCCGTTCTTTTGGCCTTTACATGGTTGGTCCTCTAAGGGGTACATCCCTCCCTGGTGTTATTGTTCACCTTATAGGCCTGTCAATTATTTGACTGAAAGTTGAGCCATGAGAGTGAGTTCAGTTACAGGCCTGAAGGCTGTCTAATCGGAGGTTCCACCAGTCTCTATTAGAGCAGTAAGCCTAGTATTTTTTTATTATCTTCAGTTTTGTTCCATATTTTTGTCCCACTCTATTCAGGACCCCCTATTGTAATCCCAGAGAAGAGAACTTTTGTTGCATGTTCAAAATGGACCATCCATCTCCTATATTATTAAGCACAGTCACTATTCCACAAAATTGTGTGAAGTATTAACTTTCCTGCAGATTGTCAAATTTAAAAACTCTTATGCTAATCTCCGTCTTTAAGAAACCAAATAAATATTGCTTCTGTTTTCAAAAGCAAAGAAAGAATAGAGCCAAGTCATCACCGTAGATCAACTGTTATCCTGATTTTTATGTTTTTCTTTATCAAGAATTAGACTGATAAAAGAGATAAATATGACTTGTTTTCAGAAACGACATAAACTTTATAGTTATAAGTATCCGATTTCTACTTGGATTGTTTAAGACAACATTGGAATTCTATGTTGATTGTACCACAAATCATGCAGGGACAAAAGAGCCTTTAAATACACAAAATGTCTAAAATCATTGATAGGTATGTTAGTGACATTATTTCACTAGATTTCCTTTTGCACTCAGAGATTCATTATCAGCCTTCTGATATTGAGACCATATACGATATTTAAATTTTTAAAAAGGGATCTTGAGTGAACTGGTTCAGGTTTTAGAAAAACTGTCATAAAGATAGGGGATTAAAAATTTATTGCACCCAAAGCATCTTTATAATTTGGCATTCTAGTCATAGAAATATTTAATAGCCTTACAGAAGCTAATATAAGGAATTGTTCTCAGAAAAAGAGCTATCTTTAATTACTATGACTCATTCTTCATTTAACAGATAAATCTATGAACTAATCCATGGTTTTGTTAGGCCTGTTTCACAGTCTTCAGCTTAAATTTTTGACCTAACAAAACAAGTAGAGGCATCTGTTGTTGTTGTTATGTGCCTTCGAGTCGGCCCCAACTCATAGCGACCCCTCCTTGGGTTTCCAAGGCAGTATCACTACGGAAGTAGGATTGCCCAACCTTCCTTCCTAAAAATAGGTCAAATGGAGAAACAAGTTCAGGTAAAACCCCGAGATTCCATTCTGTGGATACCCAATCACTTCATTTCTTACTTGGCAACAACATGTTGCAATATACCTTTTCCAGTACATTAATTT
>NW_006921617.1:6857446-6867256 GCF_000298275.1 Orycteropus afer afer
AGTCGGCCCCAACTCATAGCGACCCCTCCTTGGGTTTCCAAGGCAGTATCACTACGGAAGTAGGATTGCCCAACCTTCCTTCCGAGGAGTGGCCGGTGGGTTTGAACCGCCAGCCTTCTGGTTAGCAGTCAAGTGCCTTAGGCACTATGCTACCAGAGGCATCTACTTCTTCACTATACAGTACTTCCAAACTAAGTAAAAGTGAGGAAGAAATCTTTGTAACAAAATGAATCTTTCTTTCCTTCCTTCATTCCTTCATCTCTTCCTCCCTACTTCCCTCCCTTCCTTCCTTCCATCTTTCCCTCCCTTCCTCCTTTCTCCCTTCCTCTTTTCTTTTCGTTGCAGTGGATAATGACTTTCTCACACAGTTTGCTCTTGACTGACAGAAGACAGAGCCAAAGAAAATAGAAATGAGTATGATTCATTGATACACCAGTAACATCTTGGCTTCAGCATACAGTGTCTAGATGTGCTAGTGTATCCAGAATGATGCCCAAGAGAGAAAGTAGGTTAAGAACATATTGAACTAACCTATTTTCCATACATAAGGATGGTGTTACCTTTTTAATAAGCTACACACTTAGGACCATGCATGTGGTCCTAGTTTCTTCCCAAATACTCAATTTAGTACTGTATCAGGGAATGATTCAGATACTTGACAAAATCCTGTTAGCCATAGGCAGAATAGAATGAAGGGATCCGTCTTTGTTTCTGAAGACTTGTAATTCCGTAAAGGAGAGCTCAAGTCCAGCCTCCACAGGGTTTCAGGTTACAGTTTAACCTAATTATTGGCTTATTTTCATTGAAAGAAAGCATCAGCACCCAGCCATGTCACAGGCTGTATAATCATGAACATTTCTCTCAGATTGACAGCTCAGACCAAAGTGCTTCACCAAGAATGGTGTTGCGAGTCCTTCTGGAGAATCAGGAGATAGGACAAATTTACCTTTCCATTACCAGAGTTTCAGCAGATGCTTCATATTAGCTAAGGCTCCACTTTCTTGATTCAAGAGGAGAGCTTTTTACAAGGGCAAAATAACCTTTCTTAGTAGTTACTGAGGAAATAAGGGATGAGGCAGATTAGAATAAATTCAGGCCTTGGTTTGTCAGGGACGAAAGTAGTAGCCAGGTGGAATGGAAATAAATAATACCTAGCACAACAATAAGGAGCTCTGATAGTTCAGTGGTCAAGGCATTTGGCTACTAACCAGAAGGTCAGTGGTTCGAACCAACTGGCTGCTCCGTGGGAGAAGCACGAGGCAGTCACTTCTGTAAAGATTTACAGCCTTCGAAACCTTATGGGGCAATTCTGCTCTGTCACATAGGGTTACTATGAGTTGGAATCCGCTCTGGCAATGGATTTGGTTTTGGTTTTGCAAATCAACGAAAGAAACTAATGATGTCATTATGAGTTGGAATAGACTTGATGGCAGCAGGTTTAGTTTCCTGAATTTTTTTTTTTTCTTGAACTGACAATTTAAAATTTTGTACTTAACCATTTTTTTTTGTTGTTATTATTATTTTGGTGAAAATAGGGAGCCCTTGTGGCACAGTGCTTAAAGTCCTCCACTGCTGACTATAAGGTTAGGAGTTCAAATCCACCACCACTCTGCAGGAGTATCTGGCAGTCAGCTTCTGCAAAGATTTATAGCCATAAAAACGCTATGGAGCAATTCTATTCTGTCTTACGGGGTTGCTGTAAGTCAAAAACAATTCAATGACATTGATTGTATTCTTCAAGTTGTGTAACCATTCTCACTATGCTTTTGCAAAGTATTCTATTACCATTAACATAAAGTCAAGCCCCTTAAGCAAAAACTCCCCTTTTCCCTCTCTCTCCCACTCCTGGTAACCACTGAAAATCTTTGGGGTCTATATATTTGCTAATTTCATATGAATGATCATTCCATCTTCATCTTTTTGTTACTAATTTCACTCAGCATAATATTTTCAAGGTTCATCCATGTTGTGGCAGGCATCATTACTTCATTCCTCTTTATGGTTGACTAGTATCCCATTGTGTATATGTACCACGTATTGTATATCCATACCTCTGATGATGGACATTTCAATTGTTTCCACATTTTAACTATTATGAAAAGTGCTACAATGAACACTGATATACAAGAACACAATTTTTTTGAATTGAAGTATTGTTGGAACAATGTAGTATTGATTCAGGAAGTCTGAATTCTGGTAGTAACCATGACCAGTCATGGGCATGTCAGTTATTTCTGGTCTCTGTTTTCTCATCTTTTAAATTAATCCATGGTTAATTAGATTGTATCCAACACCTCTTCTAATTTTTATCTAATATCCCAGCTTTTAGGCAAATATGTTGTTGTTCTTGGTAGGTACCATTGAGTCATCTCCAATGCATAGCAACCTTATGTACAACAGAACAAAACACTGCCCAGTCCTGTACCAGCTCCACAATTCTTGTTATACGGAGCCCATCGCTGTAGCCACTGTGTTCGTCCATCTTGTTGAGGGCCTTCCCCTCTTTCATTGACCTTCCACTTTACCAAGCATGATATCCTTCTCCAGGGAATGGTCTCTTCTTACACAATGACCAAAGTAGGTGAGACAAAGTCTGGCCATTCTCACTTCCAAGGAGCATTCCAGCTGCACTTCTTCTAGGACAGATCTGTTAGTTCTTTTAGCAGTCCATGGTACTTCCAGCATTCTTTGCCAGCACTGCAACTCAAAAGCATCGACCCTTCTTTGGTCTACCTTATTCATTGTCCAGCTCTCACATGCATATGAGACAATTGAAAATACCATGACTTATGTCAGGTGCACCTTAGTCCTCAAGAAGGCATCATTGCTCTTCAGCACTTGAAAGAGGTCTTTTGCAGACAATTTGCCCAGTGCTGGATGTCGTCTGATATCTTGACTGCTGTTTCTATGGGTGTTGATTTTAGAACCAAGTCATATGAAATCTTTGAAAACTTCAGTCTTTCCTCTGTTCATCGTGATGCTGCTTCTTGGTCCAGTTGTGAGGATTTTTGTTTTCTTTATATTGAGGTGTAATCCATACTGCAGACTGTAGTCTTCAGTCATCATCAGTAAATGCTTCAAGTAATCCTCACTTTCAGCTAGCAAAGTTTAGGCAAATATATAAGGTTTTTTCTACATGTTTCTAGTTTATTGCTACTCTTCCATTTTACATGAAAAAGCAGAATGTTCTGGGATCTTTGAAAAGACATGAGCCAACTAATACAGTTTTGTGAGGTATTTATTAGAATATTTTGGAGTAAAAGGATAATGCCAAATAGTGGTCAGCCAGCTCTCCAGTGTCTTTGCAATCATGTTCCCACATCACAGTTCAGATTTCTCCGGTGCGTCGGGAGCATCGTTTGTTTTTGGAGGGATGTTAATCACGGTATAGTAGTTTTATATCATCCTCTATTTTCTTCAAGCATAAAAGCTTCATCCAAAATACAGTCTGGAAGACTCTCACACTGTACATTAATTTTTCTTCTAAGTGCCTTGTAGTTTTTTTTTTTTTTTTTTTCCTTTGCTAATATATTTTGATACCTTATGGTTGTGACCCGCTGTTCTCTTTGATTGCTTATTGTTGTTAATTATATAGTTATAATGTAGTTGGGTGCTTGAGCCACTTGGCTGTAAAGAAATTCATTTACCATTGTTGCCATTGGTGCTACATAAAATTGCCAGCATTTTATCCAGAGGTGAATGTTTTCAAGCTCACATCCAGTGAGATTTTGAACATGGGTCAAATCCTCAAGCATTGTCTGTCTGCTGCCTGCCCTTTCCTCCTTCTAGCCCGAGCTATGGGTACCTTCCTTGTATCTTTTGTTTTCAATCCTTGATTGGCTGCCTTTTAGATGAAGTTTCTATGTTATTCTCACCACTGCCATTCAGTAGCTTACCCCAATATACCCTTTTTTTCACCTCATACTCATAATGGTGAATTTTCTTAGAATTTCTTTGTAATGAGAATAACATTCTTGCCTCTACAACTTACACATTTCACTACATCACATTTCATTTTAAGTCATTAATGCTGGTTGGGCAGTTCTTTAAACCCCACCTTTCAAAGAAAGTGATCATTATACCCCAGGAGTAGCAATAAACCCCTTCTACTCACTCTATAAATCATCAGATGTATTCGTTGTCCCAAATTGGGAAGCTGCCAGTACATCAAATGAATGAGGGAGTGAAGGAATGAATGGTCATGTACATATGCAAACATAAGGATATGTCCTTGCACACGCCCAGCTATTTACGGATCTCTGTAGTTTCTTTAAATTTGGCCTTAATTTAGAATACATGACCCCACAGCTCCATGTGCCACCGAACAGCCAGGCCAGAGCGCTCCTCTGCCTTCTGGCAGCATGACATTAAATTCACACTAGTTAAGCCAACTTAAATTGAGCCTCCTTGAACCTTCCTAAATAAAACTAGTGGCCTTAATTACAATCGGGCAATTTAAAGGTTATGGAGCTCTAACTAGTACTGCAGTATATCACTTTAATAATGCACAGGAAAATTTCTCTAAGGGATGGCATCGTTTGATTAGAAGAATTCAAGTTTCAAAGCATATTTCCAGTAAACTGTTTTTAGAAATCTTACTGCATTTATTGTGCCATTACCTTTTTTCTTTTTTTTTTTATTCTTCAAGGCCAAATTTCTAAGGTCATAGCAATACAACAATAAAAATGTGACTCATTTGCAAACACCATGCAGTGTTGTGATTTTTTGCATTGCTGCTGAGTGGTTTTCTTAGTCTTGCCACAGAGAGAACAAAAAGGAGCAGGATAAAGTCATTTGGAAACCTGAGTGATTCTGACCTCCTTTACACCCTCCTGCCCCATTTCAGTTATGACTTGTGCTTCATTAGGAAACCCTGATTTTAAACACCATGGTTCAGGAGAGAAGATGTCATATTTGCAATAAGTAGGTGTAGTGCCTCACACATTTGACTGTTAACCAGGAGGGTGGAGGTTCAAACCCCCCAGGCACTCCTCAGAAGGAAGATTGGGCATTCTACTTCTATAGAGATACCACCTCAGAAGCCCAAGGAGGAGTTGCTATGAGTCAAATAGACTCAATGGCAGTGAGTTTGGTTGTTTCTTTGTTTTTTGTTTTAAATCAATAATGTAAGTGCCTTAGAAAGATAATTAGCTTTTGGAAATACCCAGTTAGCTTCTTGTCTTATACTTGTGGGCACTTAAAACCCTATGATTGTTGAGCTCTATAACATGTACAGAAACTGCTGTACCTTACTCTGTTTCTCTTGTTTGTTTGATTTGTTTTTGTTTTGTTTTGAGGAGGGTGTTTAATCATCAACAATAGCAAGCTATACTTTCTAGCAAGGATAAATAGCTTTTCAGTGTTTGGAGACTTTCTCCTTCAGATAACTAGTGGCTTTATGCCAAGAAGATGGAAAAAAAAAAAAAAAAAATGGAAAGGCCCTGACCCTTGCTATAAACTCAGCATACCAACATGAATGCATACCTGACGAGAGCTGTGTCCAGTACGTGGTGCGTGTTGCTGGGCCCACTGCTGTGCAGAATTAATACTGACTGTTGCACTGTCTCAGTTCTCAAAGATGTTCTCCCAGTAGACTTAACTTTAAAGCAGATTACGTTTAGTTTATGCTGCATGAAGTATCCTCTTTCGATTTTACCAATTTGTGTTTTTTTTTTGTACAGTACTCGAAGGTAAATATACCTGTACTTCCACCAGTGCCAGAAGTCCCAGATGTGAGGGCATTAATAGTAGGTATTTAATATAAAACAAGAGAAATTTTAAGCAAAGAGTGTAATGAATGCATACATCTGACTTAACCAATCAGTTAAAAGTATGGCTCTCTGTAATATATGAATACATAACTATTAATAAAATTATTTAAAACATGAACTGTGGGTCATGGATGTATGATATAAAGACCTCTATGAGTTGGACAAATATAAGGCAAATATACCTTTTTTAAAATGGTATGTTTCCTGTATTTCAGATTTAAAATGCATAATCTCATTTTCTTCTTGAAATAAAGAATACATTTTGATTCATCAGTTTCATGCCAGAGATAAGATGACATATAAGAAAACTTCTTTGTTAATGCTTTATTTGATAGAACATTTTAATCTTATTTTAGCAAATAATGAAGCCAAACATTATAAGATAAATTTGATTACTCCATTATATCATATGCATAGAGTATAATGTACAAGGAAAAGGAGCAAACTTTTGAAACTCAATTGATAAATGATGAATATCATTTTGGTGTTAATCTCAATAATTTGTTCTGACAAAATTAGATGTAGGACTAGCTAAGTAGATATTTCCCATAAATCCAATATATATTTATTAAGTCCCATGAGCCATCTGTGGAAGGAAGATTGGGCAATCTTCTCCCATAAAGATTGACCACCTTGGAAACCCAAAGAGGGGGTCACTATGAATTGGAATCGATTCCATGGCAGTGAATTTGGTTTTGGGTTATGAGCCATCTACTGTTGTAGGTACTTGGAAGCCATCAGTGATCAAAACCAGACCCTTGCCCTAGTGAAACTTGCATTCTAGCAAAATTTGATGAATAATGTCACATTTTAGGTCTCCACAAAAGGCACTGTAGTTGAAGCATTGGGCTACTAACCAAAAGGTCCGTGGTTCAAATCCACCAGTTGTTCCATGGAAGGAAGATGAGGCACTCTACTTTCATAAAGACTTATAACCTTGGAAACCCTATGAGGCAATTCTGCTCTGCGCCATAGGGTGCCTATGACTAGAATTGACTCGATGGCATGGGTTTGGTTTAGTTTGGTAGGTCTCCACACCCACCCTCTTGGTATTCAGATGTTTTGTACTGCAACCCATGATGCATTAATAGGCAAAGCATCAGCTGAGAGGCATTACTGAATTGGAAACATGCCATTTTTAATCATATTCTACATCTAATTTACCATACAAAGTATGGTAAGTAAATTTTTTATACTCGTCTTTGTGTGCTTAGACACTTTGTGTTGAGGCAGAAAACAGAGCAGTACTAAAGGTTATGTGGTGATAATTTTTTTCAAAGAAAAACATTCAGTTACATGTATTCGAGTGAGTATAAACAAGGGAAGACAGATAGAGTAGATAATGAATCCCTTTCCATGCAGTGCAGTGGCCTATATTGAAGTCAGAGGTTTATACAATAAGCTAATATTTAAAAAGCACCTTCCCTCACACTTGCTTTTTTTCAGAGCTTACAGTATTTCAGTATTTTTTACAAAGAAACAGGCACTATTTTCTTTTTCTGTTGATTAAATGGTGTGGTGTTTTTTTTTGTTTTGTTTTGTTTTAAGGTGGGGGTGGGGATGGGGGTCTCTGAATGTGATTTTATCAGTGCCCTACAAATAACTGTTTGTTTAAAATAAAAACATTTGAGGCCAAACTGTATTTTTAAAACTATTTGCCAGCACCAACTACTTTCTCTGAGATTCTGAAAGTAGACAAAAAAAGGGAAGAAGACCCAGAGGTGTGAACGTACTGGTCATGTGTGAAGGGCATCTTAAGTCTACCTGCTTTTCCCTTTTTCCCATTTGTGCCAAAATATCTCTGCTGAGTTCCCACAGTTGGAGAAAAGCCACCTTTTGGGTGGGTGCATTGTTTTATTGCTTATTGTTTAAAAAACATTCCAGTATTTTCTCCTAGATGAGAATACTCTTAATAAGTACTTCACACAACTGATAATGATAGCCAAGGAATTGGACGGTATTGCATCTCAGAGCATCTAAAATCCCTCTGACTGACTCTCCCATCCCTACCCACCTGGACCTCCTGCTAGTTTCCAAGCTGCTGATGTTTATGGGGCTCTAGGCAGCCCCTGGGCTCTTTAAAATCTGCTGGGTACAATGCAGCCTCCCCCAGTTGAATCATTTCCTCCTCCAGCCCTGCTGATAATGAGTTCAAGACAGGAAATAACAGTGTCATATCGTGGCTTTGCTTATGAAGTCCAATGGCATAGTAGCCCTTAGACTATTCGCCAGAAACAAGTATTAACCCAGTGAAATGCAGCCTTACACCTTGTTAGGTCTCTCTGAAATAAATACTGCCTGAGACCTCTCCACCCCCCGGAGACCCTAGAATGTATATCATTTTGCTTTTCTTGAGATCCCTAAGGGTTAGGCACTTTGTGCATGGATAGTCAGAGGTTAGGTACCTGGTGTTCCTTTCCCCTTTGTTACTACTAATGCCCTTTCTCTCTTATTTTGATAGTCTTATGCTAGTGTCTCATTTTCCTCCCTCTTCTGGCACAGAAAGAAATACTGACAGTGGCAGATATGCCCATATTGCCAGTGAGAAAATGCCAAAAAGGTGTTAGTGTTAGCCTTTAGGCAACATTCATTTTCCTGCTAAATTGTTCATAAGAATAAGGACAGAACTTTTTAACTTGTGGGGTGGGGGTGGGGGAGCTCACACAATATTCAGTACTTTCAAATTCTACCTTACTTTGGGGACTGAATGAGTAATCTAGTGGCAGACTTTGAAGCCTAAGTAATATTCTCCATTGCCAAATTAGCACCTCAGTGTGTTTATGTTACAGTTGTGAAATATGTACAGTATATAATACAACAAATTATAGTGGCCCGACTGCTCCTGGACCTGGAAAGAATGTGATGGCTGTGTGCATGGCAAATTACAGTACAGTCTGCCTATTTTTCTACTTCTGGTTTCTAGGGTGAGCCAGTGTAGCCAAGGGGTAAGTTTTGTCATGTATGGCTTTTCTTTGTTACTTCTCAGACCCCTAGCTTATAAATGTGTGCTTGGAAATTAACTCAGGGAAGAGGAGAAACAAAGTAAAGAAAGGAGGGGCTGGGAATTGGTTTAGGGCATAGTTTTCTTGGATTGTATATATATATATATATATATATGTATATATATATAGGTATAGTGGTACACTTTCGAACTGGAAAAATTACAACTGCAGGGCATTTGATTCCTCTGCTTGGATTCTGAGGGCAGAGTTTACTCCCACTCAGATCAGAGCTTTTAAAGTATGGCCCCTGCCACACAATGATTTACCAGGAGGGGTTTATATCTTTGGACTTTAGCCTATAGATTTATGTAGTGGAAGAGGCTGAAGGACCCTTCTGGCCAGTCTCGCGGGTAAATGAGAGGAGTTCTACTTATAAACTGTTACAAATTGGTCCTCAGTAATGGCTGTAGTGTTGATCAGACAATATAAGGGAGCCCCCAGTGATTCCTGGGATAACAGCTGCATGTAAGTCAACCACTGAACATTTGCTTGTAGCTGCTCTGGATTTTTGTTTTTATTGAAGGAAAAGGAGTATAAACATGGGACACACAGTCTGGAGGCTGCTTAAAGGGTTTCTCTTGTTTAAAGCTTATATTGAAATGTCAGTGTCTTCATGTTAAACTAACAATTGCCATGTTGGAGCTCATAACTGGAGTTGTGCTTGAGCTTCCAAATAGTAACTGTTATTTTCCCTGTTACAAAACCAGCCCATTGATAATTATGTCTGTCCCGGTTTTATAAATTGGAGGGACAGAAATAACCATTTCTCCTTTGAACTGGTCTTAGATAAGCAGATGTTATTCATATGGCACAAAGTAGCATAAATGGTTATCATGTTTCCTACGAAGGTAACAGGATTGTACTGCAATTATGTATTCAGACTCTCTCCTTTGAAACACTTAATATTGGGGTAAATATTTGCAATCGCATCCGTTTCTTTTATGTAGACTTGATTCCTGTTTGTTTACATTTATGTTCACATTTATTATCCAAATGAAGATTAATGAATGGAAATAATTATTTTAGATGAGATTTCT
>NW_006921617.1:6867528-6868429 GCF_000298275.1 Orycteropus afer afer
TTCAAGTGGGTGAGTGGGCCAGGAAGCTGCTGGTCTCCAGCACATGCTGGGTGGTAAGGCTTCACTCTTCCCTTTTCTGACATTGACCCACAACGTGGGATGTGTGCACACTTCCTCAGTATACAGCAGTGAGGAGTTTGATGCTGGTCTGGAAAGCTAAGGATGGCACTGAAAGCTAAAAGCCTCCTCGATCAATGGGCTGACTCATTTGCTTTCTAACATTTCTTTCCTTTGCTAATTTCAGCTTTCACATATATTTAGCTAGAAAACATTTAAGTCTAATGCTCAGAATTGGAGGCCTTTTATTTTATTTTATTTTGACTACTAACCAGAAGGCTGGTGGTTCAAACCCACCAGCCATTCCTCAGAAGAGAGGTTGGGCAATCTACTTCCATAGTGATACTTCCTCGGAAACTCCAGGAAGGGTCGCTATGAGTTGGTTTGACTCGACAGCACACAACCACCACCAGCCAACGTTGCTTATCTCTTATCTAACTCTGGCTATGAAAATTTCAGTGTAATCAAATGTTATTAGTCAATTATAGAAGGGGTAGCTTGTTTGTTTGTTTCATATTGTTTTAATTTCAAAATAGTCTACAAGGAAAAAGTGTGCTCACTGTAGAAAATGTGGAGAATATAGATAAGCAAAACAAGGAAGAAAAATCTCAAAGTTTTATCCACAGATCTGGTCTATAACAAGTAATGAAAAATGGGGCAGCACTAACCTATTATATCCTTAATGGAATATTGTAATGGTTATTAAATCAATTGACTCTGAATCTCTTTTTACTAAATGAGTCAGACTGTTATCCAATTACTGTCAGCTGCTATCTTTCTGTAGGAGTTCTGGTAGCATAGTGCCTAAGGTACTTGACTGCTAACCAGAAGGCTGGTGGTTCAA
>NW_006921617.1:6869379-6928516 GCF_000298275.1 Orycteropus afer afer
TTCAGTGCTTTGTAAACTGTAAAACCAAAAACCCAAACTAAACTCACTGCCATAGAGTCTATTCTGACTCATAGCTACCCTGTAGGGCAGAGTAGAACTGCCCCATAGGGTTTCCAAGGCTTAATCTTTACAGAAGCACTCATCTTTCTCCTGCAGAGCAGGTGGTGGGTCTAAACTGCCAACCTTTTAGTTAGCTTAGAATGCTTTAACTGCTGCACCACCAGAGCTTCTTTGTAAACTGTAAATAGAGTTCTGCAAATAATGGATGTGACTGTTACCATTCCCATCACTTGGTGCCAAAAATAAATCTGTAATATTAATGTTCACATACCCTTATGCCACCTTTTCATGAATTCACCTAACTAAATTTGGATTGTTTGTCAATTTATGATTCAGTTTATCTGTTCTTGGAATAAAAAATACATAGAAATTGATGAGGACCATCTTGCACTCATATACATGTATCTTATTTATTTTCCCATGTATTATTTTTCCAAACAAGATATTCATAGTCCAGAAAAGATAAAGTCACCTGAAAGAACATCCTAAACTTTCATGACTTAGTTTATGTTGTTGTAACTGGTAATTGTCATGTCCAAGAAAACCTGACGTGTCTATACATGTTATTTCAGAAAGAATGTAGGTTTAAGAATTCTAGAACAAAATGTATGTGTGCTCATAGCCATAGACCACATCTTGGTTCTTATGCAAAACAGATATAATTTAAAGATGATATTAGAACTTTTAGTTACCATTCTCACTTTCAGAATAAAGGTATGTAGCTTTGAGGAAGAAGAATGATTTTAAATTTTACAAACATCTCTGATCATTAACTTGCTGATCCAATTCTCTATAATAAATGGTGCTTTTTATATATCTTGGTGTCTACAATTTTGGAAATTTTAGGTGACTTTAGGATTAAAGAAAAAAGAAAGAAAAGATGAAAAACCCTTGATCTTATATAATCCCTAAAGCTTTGTGTATAACCCCTTGTCATGTCAGTATGCACAATTAAACTCCCTCTTACATAATTATAATCGAGGAATTTACTTTGCCACCCAAATACAGAGTACGTTTTTATCTCTTGTGAAATGTAGACAGTACTGGGTGGCTTAATTAGTACTTTGCTTCTCTTTTTACAAATTCCAATCCTCTGCTTGTAAAGACTCATACTTTTGTGAGAAGAAAGATTAGGAATACAAATAGAGTGATTTTACTCCCAGTTAGCTAATAATAATTCACATTGTAATTGGGCCTTTGTGTTGCCAGTGATATCAACTGGTGAACAACTTACACATGCATGTTTTCTTTGAATAAAGGGAAATAACTTTGGAGTATAAACTTGTTACACCCACGGTGTGAATATGTCTTTCTTCCTTAGACAAAGGTATTCCATACTAGCATTTTCAACCATTGCAAATAAGAGAAAAGAAAATATAACTTGGTAACAAGCCAGGTTAAATTGCAGCCTCTTACCCCTTACTCTTCCTAATAAGTACTCTTGGGAGTAGTTAGTGTATGCTGTGGCATATTTGTTACAATCATGAACCCTGGAGCCACACCGCCTGGGTTCGAATCCAGACTGCTAGGTTTAAGTTCTGGCTCCATCAATTATTAGCCCTTGTGACTAAGATCAAAGTTAATTAAACTCTGTGGGCCTCTTTGGCAATACCAGTATAGTACCTACTTTATAGGGTTATTAAATGAATTAATTTCTATAAGTATTTAGAACAACAGAGTCTGAAACACAGTAGAAGCCTTAGATAGGTTATTGTTTCCAGTGCTGATGGATTTTATTACTTACAATTGCAAATTGAAACAAATTAGAGTAATAGTTACATTTTAAATTTCAGAAACATTTCAGTGAGAAAAAAAGCAACATCACAATAACTGCTTATAATACAGACACCTCACATCATATAGCAATTGTGATTACATCAAAATATTTTTCCATCATCTTGTTCCTAAGTGATTCTGGAGCTGGTATAAGTGCATTTGATGACAGACATAGTCTGGATCAGGGAAATGTTGAAACTGTCTTACAAAGTAGAGGGGGCAATGTATTGAGGAGAATATGAGGGATTGAGAGTGTTAACATTTATCAAGTACTATAAACATTAATGATACTTCAGAATTGCCAGGAAATCTAAGTAGAGGAGAGAAGTCTGTATCAATGGGAATACCACTGAAAACCTTGGAAGGTTAGAAACAGAACCTTCTTGAACTTTGATAAACCAGAGGAGAAACACTGAGAAAGAACCTACAAGAATAGCATCGACGTAGATAAAACAAAATATCCACTTTGCTGTGGGTCCTTCACTTTGAGATTTTGGAAGTATACCTTCCATTAAATCAAGATAATTAGGGAAAAGGAGATTGTTCATTATTGATACACCAATTATACATAAAAGTTTAATAAAATGCGTTAGCCCTAAGATACAATCTGACTCCTGATTATCTTTGGATTTTAAATTCTAAAAATGTTTTCATTCATATGGATTCATAAATAATGTGAAATAACTGGAGACCAAGTGCACTACTACATATTTATATTAGTTGATGGAAATAGTTTAATGTATGCAATTATAGTTAACTGTCTGTTAAAGATGCAGTTGGTTTCAACTTTTCTGTTCATATATTTTCCTTAACAGATGAAGGACTGAACCATGAATGTAAACTCTGCAGCCAAACCTTTGATTCCCCTGCCAAACTCCAGTGCCACCTGATAGAACACAGCTTCGAAGGGATGGGAGGCACCTTCAAGTGTCCAGTCTGCTTTACAGGTAGGAAGATCATTTTGGAAAAACTTTGGAGAATTTTATGGCCACACCATGGGTCTTTCCCACCAGAGCATACTCCCCACTGCTATGGCCTTTTACAGATATGACTTTAGTTCAGTTTGGGAGAAGATGTTTGATTTCTGCTTATTAGCATTATTGATTGCAGCCTACTTAAAGACACAGATAGCAGGAAGGTTAACTGTCAAGATGAACAAATGGCATTTCAAGTTCTCTCAAAAGTTTGCATTTTTCCATTTGGAAAACGGCATCATGTTTTGTTCACTTGTTTTCCTCTTGATGTTCAAAGGTTACCGAGGCTAAGCCTTCCTGAACAGAGCCAGTTTTTTAATCACAAGATGTGCAGTGAAAAGTGTAGCCATGTTGTGAGCACATGCCTGTTTTTTAACCATGGAGGCTTTCATAACATTTACCCACCAAAAAAAAAAAAAGAGGGTATTATTCAGACCCTCTTACACTTCATTGAACTACAAAGTAGATTAGATACATAGATTAGGTGAGACATTTATTCCTATGAAATTCTCTTTGTAAAGTTGAAGTTGATAAAAATTTACATTTTTAAGAAAACAACTTTCATTCGATGTTACAGCATTACAGTTTTTAGCAGCAGAAAAAATAAATCAGAAGCTTTTATTTCTAAACCCACGGGCTTGAAATAGGATCACATAGATTTTTGGTTCTCCCCCAACAATGACAGTTATTATGGAAAATCCTTTGTGATTATTTTGCATGTGTCTTAGACTCAGTAGACAAGGCCCCTCAAGGCTATTTTTCCTTCTTATTTGTCAGAGAGGAAAAATTTTTATATATATTGTGTATATATATATATATGACATACATATATCTCTCCTTCTCTCAAAATTAACTTTTGTTTGCAGAACAAAATTCCAAACATTGATTATTAACCTTCACTGTATTCAGCCTGTAGATTTATATTTCATAATAAAATAAAAAGAGAGAGGTCATACTTGTTGCAGAAGTAGTTCCTGAATGTGTTGATGGCTCTGCCTTCAACATTTGCCTGTTAAACGCTTTCATTCAATAATTCCATCAGCCACTTCTTTTTGTTTTGGAACTATTTTTTATTCTTCCAGATTTGTATGTAAAAAAATATATGTTGTTATATTTTTACCATATGTAAAATGTAGTTTTTATCTTAAGATACAAAGTCTCTAGAGTTTGAGTTTTTTATAAGAGCTCATAATAATCTGTAAGTCTTCACCAAGGAGGTCTGGGTCATAGGTCACTTCATGACCGAGAACCCTAATAAAATAATTCATTGTGGTTGTCATCCGAAATCTCATAAAGTGTTATATGAAGATTAGTTGCAAATCTGTACCCACCACCACCTGTCCAAAAATTTCTTTTTGTCAATATGAGTAAAGAGATGAGAATGCATTAATCATGATCAGTCTGCATTTTCTATTCAGACAGACCTGAATTATTTTAGTGTATCTTGAAGTAATTTCAGAAATAACAATTAAAAAAATTATATATATATATATATAGCATGTTATGTAGAAGAGGAAATCTGAGCAGTTTTTTGAGGTAATGAAAAATGTGATTAAAATGTATGACTCACAGAACAATATTCTAATATTGTAGGTTGGCTGGCAATTAGAATAATTTTAATGATTAGAGTGGAGTCAAAGTCAAATGCCAACATCTTTAATAAATCCTTTCCCTGCCTATACAGATTAATATTGTAGATGCAAACTTTTTTAGGTCACAGTGCACCAGGCATCCATCAGAAGTCAGTTCTGCCAACCCAAACACTGCCTCTGGCATATACAATTTAATTATTAATAGTATGTCTCCTAGGTAAACTGTTACACAGTCTTAGGGCCTTGTTTTGTAGTCATTAAAATTGAACATGTTTATATTATTGAAACCCTTGCATTCAGTGTGTAGGTTGAGTTGATCTTAAAGTATCCAAAGAGAATTTACCTGCCGTTCTGTTTCACATTTATAGACAGTGCCCCAGAGTAGCTGTGGGATATAATTTTTAGCATTAACACATTTAAATAGAGAACTGTTTGCTTGCTATAACTTTAGGCAAACACAATAAACAGAGTTTTGGCATCTATGATTTCTTAACCTGTGGGTTGCTGCGAAATAAGAGTCATTTCTGTTCAGACAGTGCTGTGCATTTGACAATTTTCGGCTTTATTTTTTAAAGATTTATAGGGAGCAGGGCCTCTGTAAACCTTTACTTTGGAGCTGTTTGTGTTGAATTAGGGGCTCGGTAGAGTGCATCTTAACAAAAGCCAGAGACCCAACCACAAGCAAATGTGAACTTAGCTCTCCCCAGGTCTCTGGCAGCAGTCACACCCAGGAGGCGTGCCATTCAGCCCACTCTGTCTGTTCATGGGGAATCATTGACTAAGGGCATTTTTGGAACAAAATAACCCAAAGTCCACCATTCTTTTATCATTTCAGTATTTGTTCAAGCAAACAAGTTACAGCAGCATATATTCTCTGCCCATGGACAAGAAGACAAGATCTATGACTGTACACAATGTCCACAGAAGTTTTTCTTCCAAACAGAGCTGCAGGTAATGTCCCCATGAGGAAGACTAGAATTGAACTTGGTTGCTATTGTTACAGGAAACAAAGGCAATTTAAATCTAGATTCATTGTATCACTTACCCTGGGCCACCATGATGCTTTGAGTGTATTGGAGCAAGGGGAAAATTAGAGGCTGGATTAACAGACTCCAAAGTAATTTTGCCTCTGGCTGCTGTCAATCACAAGAAGAAGTAGAACAGACCTGGTAATTGGACCTTCTGACCCACAGTGATAAACTTAGGGGTCAGGTTTACTGGAATGTGGGATCAGATACCTCACTTGCCACAGCACATCCTCCTAGATCCTGTTTTATTCATGTACTATTCCCAGTGGGTTCCATGCTGGGTGAATGTCTAGTTTATTGTTGTCCTGAGGGGCTTAAAATTGGAAGGGAGAAGGGAAGAGAAGAAAGCAGCTATATTTTTGTCCACTATGTGTTTCTTCTGTTTAATAGAATAATTATAACTTAGCAACAACCTTACAGTTGAAAATATTGACACCCAAAGATGTTGGCTTTAATCTTCAGTGTCATACTTGCTAGACGTGTGACCTTGGACTGGTCTATACCATCTCTGAACCTCAGATATGAAGAAGTAATAAACAAACTTAAAATGTACAGAGTTGTAAGAAGAAAATGAAATAAAGGGTGTGAATAGAAGATATAAATTAAATATAAATGTTTGGCTATTTTGCTCTTCTTAGCAATACACTGGTAGTAAATTTATGAGTCAGAGACCTGAATTGTATTCCAAAATATCACCTACTGAAAAAGGAAAATAATTTTTTTTTCTTTCTGTTACTTCTTTTGAAAAATGGATATAACAGTTTATCCTCACTTTTCTGATGGAATGATTTAAATAATGTTTGTGTCCTTAAGGAGAATTAATTTGGACCAGGACTTTGAACTCATTTGAACCAGTTCAGTCATGGCCAATGCAGCAAAATTGGAACAGACCTGAATTATTAAAATTTGGATGAGCAGAATGATAACTGGAATGGGGAAGATTATGGGTGGAAGCTCTGGAATGGGATACCCAGAAGAGGCATAGTGAGCCCTTTTAGGAGCTTTATGCAAGAAATTAGATTATTGCCATGACTGTGGAGAGCAGCACACATTCAAAGTGATCAGGGTGGCTGCCATCTTTGAGTAGGGCACCATTTTTCCTATTCTGCCATTCAAAAGATTTGGATTTTATGAAGTGTGTACACTACCCTTGTTTTCTAAGAGGGAAATCAAGTTTTTAGCAGGGCATCAACCTATAATTTTCCTCGTTCCAGCTATAATCCCAATTCACCCACATTTTACAAATTCAGATCCATTCTACTTTGCTTAATTGGCATGACTGAACCAGGAAGAACCAGTTCTAAGAGCTGATTTGGACCAAAATTGTTTTTTTACATTGAGCATTATTATTAACAATGTTGTTGTTGTTGTTGTTACGTGCCGTCGAGTCAGACCTGACTCATAGCGACCCCTCCTTGGGTTGCCGAGGCAGTATGGAAGTAGATTGCCCCATCTTCCTTCCGAGGAGTGGCTGGTGGGTTTGAACCATCAGCCTTTTGGTTAGCAGTCAAGTGCCTTAGGCACTATGCTACCAGAGCCCCCATCATTAACAATAAAGTTATTTAATCTACAACAGGGCTTTTACTAATTATATTTTTGCATTGAGCTCTAACCAGCTAAAAGGCTGAGCGGCTCAGCCCTACCCACTGCTTGGTCTCCCACCCCACCCTCTAGCCCTGAGGCAGCTTTGTGTTCCTTGGGCTCTGGTGAAACCAGAGTTATGCAAATTAATATGTCTATATAGAGAACTTAGTAAAATCATCTACATTTATGTTTTATTTTTAAAAACTGTATTCTTATTGGAGTAGGTATCAAAACAATAAGTCATTTTGGTTTTTATGAGTCTATAAAGGATATAACTAATATACTTAGTGATAGTATTAATTAGTATGTAAACTGTCAAACAGTTTTAATAGAATTAGTCTGTTTGGCAATTATTAAATGGAATTAAATAGTTTAAAATCAAAGTTGTAGAGCTTCTGTAACAACTGACTCCTAGTTAATATCCTTGAAAAAATTTTGTAACAATTCCATGTTTGTACTATATTGGTAGTATTTATTTTCAGCTAAATTGATGGTATCTTCAATGTCTTTTCAATAGAAGTCAACAAGCAATGGTGGCCTGTGGCTTATTGTAGAGCAGACAGAAGTAAACAATTAAACACATCCTTTAGGACCCCAGGATTCTGTTAGTTATATTTAAGGGTCTCACAGAACATACACTAGTCACTCTTTTCTATAATTAGTATAGCCCAGTGGTGCTTCAACTATGATCTCCAGATAGCTTTATATTCTTAAAAATTATTGGGACTACAAAGGGCTTTGGTGTATTTTATTTTCTATCAGTATTTTCCATATTAGAAATCAAAACTGATTTTTTAAAAAAGAAGAATATACAAGTATAGATTCCATTATCTATCAGAGAGTCAATGTTATTACATGTCATACTGTCTCTGGAAAACTCAACTGCATGCTTATGTGATAATGAGAGTACAAAGGGAAAACAGTATCACAATACTTCATGAAATTAATTTTTACTCACAGAGCCCCTTGGAAGGTGTACGATACTCCCAAGAAGGCCCCTGGGACCCAGAGTGAGGACCAAACGTAGAACCAAACATACTAGCATAGAAGTTAATAGTAGGTCTTTGCAAGTGATGACTTAAGAAGTCACACTCTTAAATTATGGTATATCTTTCAGTGGTACAAAAATGATTTCATGACCATAAGAAGTAATTTATATTTATGTTTCTTTCATTGTTTATGCCCAATTAAAAGCATGAAAGCATTTGTGTGTGTGTCAGTAGAAGTGCTTTGCTGATATTGGGGGGGGGGCATGTATAGATACAGTGTGTGTGCTCTTTTTATTGTCACTGCCTAAAAGACCAGTGAAGGAGCTCTGGTGGTGTAGTGCATAAGGCACTTGACTGCTAACCAGAAGGCTGGTGGTTCAAACCCGCCGGCCACTCCTCAGAAGGAAAGTTGGGCAATCTACTTCCATAGTGATAACGTCTCGGAAACCCAAGGAGGGGTCACTATGAGTCGGGGCCGACTCGACGGCACATAATAGCAACAAACAAAAGGCCAGACAGAATTCAGGTAGTTCATCATCATACACCATCCCCTCAGGAGATCATCCACTCAGTGACTATCCTTTGATATCAAAGACTGATTGTTTCTAAGAAATACTCCATCTAGGATACACTTTTTCTCAGAGTGGAAGCTTGACTCTTCACGGTCCCTCCAAATCTTGCTGACCAAACGTGTTAAGTGCCAGACCAGGGACTTAAAATGTATAATTCTTAGCAAATATGATTGTTTTCTTTCTGTGGAGTAGTCTCTAATTTTTGCAAGGAAGCCTAATCTACTTCAAAGGCCTGCTAGCTTGCCGGGCAGTGTTTCATTCTGTTGTACATAGGGTCGCTATGAGTCAGAGCCAGCTTGCCGGCACCTAACAACAACAGCAGCTTGCTGGTAGCAAAAATTGCTCTGGAACAAGTGTCTATTATTTTAACTAAAGGAATATTGTATTATTTTAAAGACAAATGAATATGTTCAGTGTTTCACATATTTTCCTGATAGACCTTACAGTCTTTTCAGCAGAACTTAAGCAAGCTGCTTTGAGAGAGGAATGGTGTGGTCCAAGAATAATGTCCTACAATGCAGATTTGTATCCAGAGTGGTTTATGCAGGTGTGAGCAAGTGGTGTGTTTGTAAAGATCTTGTTGAGTAGGCCATTTTTCTTTAATCCACTAATTGCTATTTAATTGATATCTCTAGAAAAGCTACAGGTCAGTGGCTATGATTGAATCATTCTTTTCCAGTGTGTCTACATACAAAGGTTATGTCAGGCACTGTATTAGGAATTCAGTGGTCATAGGCTCTAAGATTCTGGTATTTCATTTCCTTTCTAATCAAAGATCATCTTAATACTTAGATCTTCCCTTCATTAACTCATGAATGCAGTGCTTTCCACATCCAAAATACAGGACTCATTTGACATTCTGAGCATATGCCAAGACTTTCACATATCACTAACATTTAAATATGTAATTGTCTCTCTATCTGTTTGATTTTCTTCTCAAAACACTTTTCTACCGAGTCTGTTAATGTTGATGTGTGTTTTCACACTACAAGGTTTCAAGTTTTATGATCATATTTCTAAAATGAAAATGAATTCTTACCAATAGAATGGGACAAGAATACAGCACTGAAATGTGGCCACTGCCTGCTGATGGGGCCACTCACTCACTTAGCATCTGCCTAAACTAACCTTTCAGTAAATGTAATCAAATTCGTATCTGAATATTTTAATAATATGTGTTGAACACTTATAATTCCATGTTAATAGTCAAAATCACAAACACCATATCCATAAACTCTACTATAGTTTCAATAACATCATTAGGTTAAAAAGTATGTTTGTTAATTAATAATAGTTACAAAGATATAATATGATCTTTTTAAATCTACCATACTGCCCAACATTTTATGATACCAAAAATAATTGGAATTACATCTTATTCTACATCATTTCCTACAATTTCATAGGAAAGGTAAAAATATGCAAATAAACAGCATATTATTTCATATATTATTATAGTAAATGGTTAAGATATTCCAGTAGAAGGTGTTTATTGTCCGTCTGGGTAAATCAAGAAAGCCATCATGTGGGAAGCATTCAGTCTGGTTTTGAAGGATGGATATGATTCAGATACCAACAGATATCAGAGACTTAGCTACCTAGAAAATCCCATATCACCTTTTTTTGTTGATTAGGGCTAATGGTTTTAAAAAAATCATTTTTATGAGTTGATTTTCAATTTCTTTTATTTTTCTATAGGCAGCTAGTACTAAGGAAAGAGCATGAGTTTTGGAGAAGATCAACCAGAGTTTGATCCTTGTTCCTGCAACTTAGAAGCTGTTGGCTCTGAGCTTCAATTTTATCATCTATAAAATAAGCATGTATGAGACAGTAAAGATAATCATGCCCAACTCCCAGGGTTTCGGTGGAAATTTGGGGAATTAGCTGATAGTGAGCACTAAGCGCAATGTGTGAAACGTAACAGGCACTCTCTGAACACTGTTTCCCTGGCCATCTCCCTGCTTCCCCGATGCTGACCTAAGTTGATAAAATCAGGATTCCTCATTATTTAGAAATAAAATACCTAATCCAGGAATATCAGGATTTTCGTTAGTTCTCTATTATTCCAATTCACTGGAATAATTTTCCCATTAATTATATCTTGACATCATTTCACGTTAATTGGTTTAGAGTAGAAATTCTTAATCAGTCTGTTTCAAGTGATTAGGAGTCTTGGGGTTCTTTTGGGGGGGGCATATAGCTATAAAACTAAAATTCATACCTGTTTTCAGAAATTTATTTCAAAATGTCTTGCTTCCTCCAACCCCACAAAAAAAAAAAAAAATTAAAGAAATGTGGCCAAGACAAAAAGTTTTATCTTGACCACCCGTAACATGAAGTAGGATCTGGGTGTGGGTGGGGGGAGATTTGTTCTGGTTTATTTTGTTTTCATATTTCCCCCAGGTCAAGCTGAAATCCTCTTTTGCAAACAGGGAGAATGAGAAAGTGTATACCACTACTGACGACAGTACATCTCAAAGATATGCCTCTACAGAACTTACCTATAGTTTTCAATTGTTTTATTTTTATTTATAACTAAATTTGGAATTTATTCTCTTATCCCCCACTCCAACTATAAAACTCAAAGCCCTGACCTTCATGGGTCCCTTTGGGACCCCTGAGTTAGAAATACTATCCTATCACCAGCTCTAGGCCTAGCATTATAAAGTGGTTGTTGTTGTTGTTGTTGTTATGTGCCATTGAGTCGGACCCGGCTCATAACGACCCCTCCTTAGGTTTCCAAGGCAGTATCACTATGGAAGTAGATTGCCCCATATTCCTTCCATGGAGTGACTGGTGGGTTTGAACTGCCAGCCTTCTGGTTAGCAGTCAAGTGCCTTAGGCACTACGCTACCAGAGCTCCCTATAAAGTGATCATCATTCTATAATGATCGTTTTGGAGGAAAGTCATAGAGGCAAGTGTTCTCCCTCCTCTTCTTGGCCATGGGTTGTCTGTGCCTTCATGAACTCTCTGTTTCCTTAGATTCATGTATGTCTTGTTCTTGTGGCTGAAATCTCAGCCCCTAACCCTATCATGTGTTGTTCTGTTGTTGTTATGTGCCATAGAGTTGGACCTGACTCATAGCGACCCCTCCTTGTGTTTCCGAGGTGGTATCACTAGGAAGTAGATTGCCCAGCCTTCCTTCCAAGGACTGGCTGGTGGGTTTGAACCGCCAGCCTTCTGGTTAGCAATCAAGTGCCTTAGGCACTATGCTACCAGAGCTCAGGCTCAGAGAATTATAGAGTATGAATTGTATTGAGTGGACATGTGGTTCTGGAACTGGTCCATTTATATATCTCCTCATATCTTTGCTTTGGGGCCTGCAGGGCTTTTGAAGTAAATTGGTGCTACAGTGACTTCCACTTAATTTGCTCAGTGGTTAAATTGATCTATCTCTTTTATTTGATCGGATCTCCAGGAACCAAATCATTTGCATTGATTTATGGATTGGTGCTATGTTTTCACCATTAGTTTTGATCACTTTCAGCTGTTAATATTGGATAATTCAATCAGAATTGATTGGCCTTACCATTGAAGACAGAAAGTTAATCATGTAGGACACAGAAATAGGACAGCAAACTTCTGTTTGACTGTTACAATCTCACTCCTCTGTCTTCTCTCTTCTTGTTATCTACACAGTAGCAAAAAGCTAGTGTTTTTCTTGAGCAAACATGGGAAATTATAGTTTTATAACATCCATACTGCATGTAAAGGTGAAGTTTTTATTTTGCTTCTTAATAAAACTGCATCTAGAAATCAAGCATACAGAGATAGATAAGCATGATTGTCACAATGAACTCATTTGGGCTAAATGACTAAATGCGTTTTCAATTACCCATTTTGTACCAATAAATGCCTAATCTGTGTGTGCATGCTTGGAGGTACAACCTGGGCTCACCTTTTTCTAAATTAGGCCCTCACTGCTTTCCCATGTGTCCTAGTCGTCAAATTTTCAAGAACCAAGTGGTTAATACAACTGAAGGAAGGGCAGCAGAGGTAACTGCAATAAGCTAAAACCACTTTATTTGCATTTGAATTGTTTCTATGGCACCCCAGCTTAATTTTTAAAAATTCTCTATCCATTAATTCCTTGATGTTCCTATCGATGGCTGGTTTTCGCTATTAAGAGAGGAAGCACCATCTCTTCATTCTCGGACCATTCCCTCCTCCAGCAGCCCTGTTGTTAGTGAGCTGCCATTACATTTTTTGTCTGGCCCAGAGTTGATGACAGATGGCCATCTCGGAACTGCCATCGGTGCAGCTTTATGGAGCATCCAGCTAGGGTGTACCAGCGAGCATTGTGGCCAGTTCTGTAGTCTCCCCCCAGCAGCCCCCTGGAATGTTCATCACCTCTGCCACATTCTGTCTTGGCTGAGCTTCGCTGGCCCTGCCTTCTTCGTCGCCAAGACAGCCTGCTGCCACAGCACTAGTAGATCTGCCTCCGTTAGGAACGAGAAACGTGCGCACTACTGTCTTGTAAAGACAGAGCTCTGAATCAGCACCTTTGTAGTCGGATCTTTTGGAGAAGTCTGGAAATCGAAATTCTACAACATTCTGCAGTTAAGAGCAGACTATATTTCTGCCCACATTCCTATTTTAAATGTTTGCTCCGTACATGGATTGGTTTCCTCCCTTTAGCACAGACTAAGTGCCAAGCACAGACCCTTTGTGTTTACAAACTTTTCTCTGAATATTGGAAAACACCACTTCAGTATCCGACTGTTGTGGCAATTAGGATAAGAGAGATGGTAATCATGGACTTCAACTACAAATCCCCTGAAATGAGCAAAGAATTCATTCCAACATCTTCTTGATCCATCGATGTGGCGATGCCTTGGACAGCTGCATGAAATGAGCTGTTGCTGTGCATTTGGAGAAAGATTGATAGGCTGCTCTTGATCGAGTTTGCTAAGGCCAGGCAGCTTCAGAGCCAAGCGTGTATTTTAAGAGGAATTCACATTTGTATCCTTTATTGTTATATTTGCAGCAAATCTACTGCTCAGAACAGGCTCTGCCCTGCAGCTATGAAGGAGTAAGTTCCCCTTATTGGTGAGAGAGCAGTGTTCTGTAAAAGCCGAGATGTGGCGGGCAAGATGAATAGTGCTTAAAAGCGGTGCTCGCGGTGCTGTCATATAGAACAGCAACTCAGGCTCTAAACGGGAGTGAGAGGCAGGGTAAAATAGTCCTTTAAAAGTGGTGAAATTTTAAACTGCCTAAAGTAACAGGTCTCCTTCATTGATAACTTCATTGAATGAGTAAGTAAGTGGAGGAACTAACTGGGGAGGAACTGCTCTCCTGGGGAAGGAGGGAAAAAAAAAAGTTTACAAAGTGAGGCTTTTCTCTTGTACCGAGAGCAGTGCAGTTTAGGGGCCTGCTTCTTTTCATAGTCCTCTTCTGCTTTGATGTGGCTTCTCAGACGACAGAAGACCATCTCTCACTGAAACCTGAATGGCCCATCAAAGGCTTCCTTTTTCACATTGCCAAAGCTTAATTTTATAATTGCCTGACTTGCATCACTAGGTGCATCTGCAAAGTTTGTGCGCCTCCTAGAACTATAAAAGGCTACTGTGATACCATTAAATATCAGCAGTGTGCTGTGCTTTGCTTTGAGTTTGTAAGGGTGAAAGGTGAGTGTGCAGAAAAATAGAACAGTATATTTGCTGTGAGACAGGCATGAAGGCCTCACTCCCATACTCAGTTATAATTCATGACAGTACTGGTGGGAAGCCCTTATCCCTCTGTGGAGTTAATGCATCTCCACTGAAGCCTGCTGAGAGCACCCTGCGTCCCCTCCCACTATCTGCACGTTCACTTTCCAGCTCTTTCTTGCCCTCTCTCTCTCTCTCTCACTCTTTCCTAAGATCTCTTGGTGTTAATATTGCCGGTCCACTACTGCTTGGTAAAGGTGGCTCTCCAAAACAAGAATGTCATTTCACTAGGGGAAGAGCTGGAAGGAACGCATTACAGAGTTGTTTAATGTCTCATTTAGATAATGTTGATGAGAAAAATGGGCAGGGAAGCCACAGTCACTTTGAACCAGTTGCTGACTCTGAGAGCTGAAGGTACGCTACCAATCACCAATTACTAAGAGGCACCCACGGCCTGAACACGGTTGCAGATCAGGTATGCAAGGCAGGGTGCACATGACTATTCCAGTTAACCCTGCTCTGAATCTGAGTGAATGTCTGGAGATGAAACCTGTACAAGACAGTGCACCTGAGAAGTGCTTACCCACTCTGTCCACTGGCTCGGGCCAGGCGCTGTTGCAAGTGCCAATCGAGTCCCCTGCACACTGGCCCCGTCTATGATGTGATGCCATCCCTCTGAGGATGGAAGCTAATTGCTTCTGAGCTACCCAAGCCAAAGCCTGGCTCTACAGAACTTTACTTAAAATAGCTGTGGCCGTGCACATGATGTGAGCCTCCTTCTGAAGTGGAGTGAACAGAGATGGCCAAACTCGTTGCAGCCCAGACTGCAAAGGTTCACAGGATTCGACGGTTTGTCCCCTTCCTGTCCGATCCCCTATGCCTTCCCTTCCTTCTCCCCTTCCTCCCCAGTTCTGCTCTTGGGCTCTGGGAGTCCAAGGGATGATGAGACAGGAGGGGGTGAGGGGGCATGTGTGCATTAAAACAAAAGATGAAACTGTACCTTGTTGCTCACCCCTGGGCCACCATTCATTTGTAATGTTTCACAATATGAGCGCTAAACTCGGTCTGTTGTTAGTACTCCTTTTTAAAAGATAAATCAAATCCAGAACAGAAATACCAGTGTATGAATTTAACAGACATGATGCCATAGGGGACCTACTGTGTTATAAACTGCAGAAATGGCCTTTTTATGCTTCAGTCTCGGGCTTATTCCAAAGAGGCTTTAGAACTACAGCAGAGAAGTGAGGGGTCATGCATTAAGACAGTAGCACCCACACGTAACTCAACCTTGTATGTAATTGGTTTGAAATCTCATTCTGATGTTTGGGTGGCATTAGTCACATCATCTGTCTCGCCCTCCAACGGAAAAGTAGGGCAAGCCTGGTGCTGTTCACTGTCCAGGTTTTCTTGGGTGAAAGATCACTTTGAGATGACACAGTTGAGTAGTCTGCCTGAAATCCTGGTTGGTATTTTATTAATTTTGCACCAAGATAAATCCTGAAATTCTGACAAACTCCATGACAGGTGAAATTCCTTCTTGCAGAATCTGCTCAGCAAGAAGCTGCTCATTTCGTTCTGTTCCGAGGCAGGCAACAGGAGGGCAGCTTTATAATCAGCCCTCAAAGGACCCCCAGCCGCCCCAGAGTCTCGGGCTGATTGAATAACTCCTGGGCCTCTTCCCCTAGGCCTCCATCAGCGGGGGTCCTGTGGAAAGCAATCTCCCGCAGACTGGCACTGAAGTGAGCTTTAAACCACCATTTTCTGCTCTCCAGAGGAGCCTGGAGTACTAAAAGATAGATGGACTGCAGATATTTTATGAGAAACTGTCAGAAGAAGAGCAGAGTAAATGTTTTTTTTTTTTTTCCTCCTCCTTCTTCTTTGAGTCACACACTACATCACTGTTGAATTTCAGAATCTTTTACATTTAAAGTAAGAAATTAATTAGTTGCTAACCTTTCATTCCCCCTCCGTCTTCTTTTCGTTGTCTTCCTCTTTTTTTCTTTTCCCCCCTTAAATATTCACACAGAGGCCCTTTGCTTAACCACACTTGCAGAAAATCAGTACCATTTGCAATGAAATATTTATAATGACAGAATGAAAAATTGGATTCATTTTCTGGACTGTAGCCGAACAGTCTGCAACTTTGTGCGGCGTTGTTTAGCCTCTCTCATTCCTCCCTTTCATTGGAGACTTTTTCAAAAACATACCCCATGTACACATACCTATGCTTTGGAGGGATGCCTACCAAAACACAGCCCATTTCGCCACTTAAAAAAAATAGAGGAGAAAAGCGCATATTTATGCTTGTGCTGCCCTGTGGGGGACAGCGGATGTGGCGCGTGAAGTCAGAAGCAAGGGAGCGTTAGCTCTGCAGGGAGGTGCTGGAGAAGTTTATAAGGAATATAGGAGACAGTCTGGCTTGCACTTTGTAGCTGGTACAGGTAACAATCAGCATGCCACTTATTTCAGGGCAGGTTTTTATGGGGAAATGGGAAGCAGAACTGAGGTGTGTAAGTATATGTTGAATATTCCTGGTTCACTTCTTTTTTTCCCTTTAGGGTTTGCAGCATCAGCGGTGCTGTCCCCATGACCCTCATATTTAGAAAGGCTTTGTGGATAACCAGGGTTAGTTACTGCATTTCCAAGAGATAAAAGACTCAAGGATTTGGCTAAGGCGGTCTGGGGTTATATTTCAAACAAGTCTGTCTACCAAGTGTAAAAGCCACAATGATACATCCACACTTATTACAGGAAAGGCCTGGATTTGTAACAAGATGCCTAAGAAGTAAATTTCTATCTACCAAATAAGTTTTCACTTACTTCTCCAGACAAGCCGGAAGAACGGCCCCATTTCTTCAGACTCCAGTTCCAGCCCTCTGTATTAGCTTTCTATTTGTTCCCTCTTGGAGCACTGGGTTTAGTTAGTATTGTTTTGTTTTAGTGGCTTTTCAAAAGTGAAAACAGTGCTCGTTAATTCAGGTGTGGGTACATATATACTGAAATTCACATCTTGAGGTTTCATTCACTGAATTTGCGTCTTGCACTACCAGTCTGCAAGATCAATAATCCATATTTTATTATAAAATAAGGGCTGCCTGTAATTGAATTAGCTCATTCATTCCGTCTGATTAGAGCCATTTTATTCAAGGAGAGGAAAAAGAATACAAACTTACCTTCGCCGATATATTGCTTTATTTCAACGCAAAAGAGCTCTCGGCAACTGTGAAACCATTTTATAAGGAAGATAAAGAATTGATTTCAGTATTTGCTTATCCTAGGAGTAATATGAATCACATCACACTGCTTTGTGAGTGTGTGTGTGATTACCTACATTTTCAAATATTTTGCATCAGTCTACCCCTCAGTCAGCCTTGTGTGAGTATCCTGTAACAGATCTCTGTTCTGAGCAAGGAGCCCCACTCCAATTTCTAAGTAATAACAGGATAAAAGCTCTCCTTTTCTTTCGCAGCCCTTTCAGAGATAGGCTGTTACTCACTCTAAGGTTGCTTCCTCTCATCCATCCATGCATTTTTATTTTCAAGATGTGTGAATACTTGCACTCTATTCTCTTCTAAGCAAAATCTTAGCACAAATTTGCCTTTGGACGATGTCATTCCTTATTGGAATCACTCAGATCCCGATGAGTAGCACAATCTGCGTGTGACACATACTTTCTCAGAAGCTTAGAGTTTTTGTGCAGGGTCCTAGGTTTGTCTTTTCACTGTGCTCCCCCCAGCCCCAAAAAACATGGTTTTGAGAAATATGCTGACAGCTAAGCATGACACGAAGTGTGTTCTGACACACGCCGCATTGTAACTTCGGAATCTAGCCTGAAGTTCTGTTCTTACAGCCTTTCTTTGATTCTTTGATTCAGGGGAGAAAAAGTTTCTTTAAAAGGGTGAGTTTTGAAATGTGACAATAACTTCTTGAATGCTGTGTATGAATCCAGACTGTTTCCACTTAACCTATATTACTGCTTTCTTTCCTGTGCCAGGGTTAAGGAACTTTTATTTTATTTATTTATTTTTTTTTTTACACTAGTTTTTCAGAATCTTCAATGAATCTGAACATAAACCCAAGGAAAAAGAAAATGCAAGAGTGGTATGTTCAGAGTCAACCTCCTCTGCAGACCATGAAAGGAACACTGAATAGGGTGCATTTATGTCCTGCCAGATGTGTTTTTGCATGTGACATGGCTTGCGAACCACTTTAAATGACTTTCAGTGTTATTTAGCAGAGCCACAGTAGCAACGGGCCTCGTGACAGAAGTAAAGAGCCGTGTGGCAGCAGCACTTGGTGAAGGAAGGTTGCACTGTCAACCCCACTGTCAGAAAGAGAAGTTCCCGAATGCAGACTTTATTTTAATATCTGAGTTAACAACTCTGTGGGAATATTTCTCTTCCTCTTGTCCATCTCCTTCTGTGTTGTGGCTGGTTTGCATTTGTGTTTGAAGTGCCAGGCGTTTTAATGAAGTTATTCTTTTATAAATTTTGCAACACTGAAGCAAGCATGAGGGCTTTAAATTAGAATAAGTGCCACTTCTGTATGGCAGGTTCCTTTGAGGACTGATTAGAATGAGGCCTCCCGTCGCCTGCTCCTTTATCCAAGCGGTGTTGCTGTGTGTACTTGTTTATGGCTTACCTTTGAATTTGCATGGGGAGGTACCATGCCTGCTGCCTGGCTCTCCGTTAGCCAAGGTTATCTTTCTTCCAGGATCATGTTAAATACTTCACTTTAAAGAGGTTTGTTTCTTTGTTAATTACATTGCTTCATTGTAATGAATTAAAATTAACTTGGAGTAGCAAATTATATAAGAATGTGAGGGTTATAGATTATGCTCACCATAGCTACAGCACATCTTTGTGTTGGGGAATTGAAGGGCTGTCTTTCAAGTAGCTCTGTGCACTGGGAGAGGTGAAGAGACTGTCCCACAGAGACCTAGAAGCAAAGCCAGCAAAGGTGCCCAGGAAGAGGGAGGAGAAGGGAGCTTCATGTGGTGTGTTTCTGAACAGAAGGAAGCACCTCTTGGCAGGGTGGGGCTGGGGGTGGGGACAGCTTTGCCATTTTAAGAACCAAAAGATTCTGAGGCAAGAGGAGATGGTAGGCAGGAGAGAATATAAATATACCTGAAGAGCTGTCAGGGTTCAGCATAGGATTAGAGATATACTCACGCATTCCTGGCCCTCTGTTTGTGGCTGTGAGACCTTGCTAATAAACAGAGAAGATATCAGGGCAATAAAAGATGGATAAAGACAGGGGACCAATGGATCCTGCATGGACATAAACATATAGGGAAAAAGAAAAGAAGGCCGAAAAGAAAAATAGCGCCAAATTGGAATGAGAGTTTTGTTTACTCCTCTTTCCAAACCGTCATTTTTTAATTGAAAGTTGAGGGTACCCTGTGAAATATCTGCACTTTAAAAGGACTTTTTAGAGTTTAACACAAAGATGATTTGGGACTTCTTTGAATTGCACTGTGCGTGCAGAAATGCAGGCCCTGAGAGACCAGGAGATCAAAGGATTCTGGCTGTCCAGGTACAAACACCAAGGCTCTTGCCTGTAGAACCTGGGCACATATGTAGCTCTCCCCTTGTCTGCAATACACGCTCACTTGCTTAGGCTGGAAGAGTATGTGTGTGCACACATGAGCATGTGTATACACACACACACACACACACACACACTCTGGATGTGATGGTTCATGCTTAACACAGTTTCATAACATACATTAACACACCGTCCTTACACAGTTTTATTTTTCTGTGCATTTACTAAAGCAAATGCCCCAATAACCAAGTACTTGCTTGCCTATGACGGGGAACGATGTTTTTCTGCTATTCTGAATGATTTATAGCATGCTTGACTTACTCTTAATGTGAATTTACCTCCTAGAGAGTGTGTCATTGTTTTCAATAAAAGAAATAATACAGTCCACGGAAGTGGCATTTCTTTTGCTTTTTGCCCAAGTTCAATAAACTATTTTTCATAATTATTAGAATTTTATTGAAGGGGATCCTCGTCTCTATCAAGTGGAAAAACAGAGAATCCTTGTTCCCTCCCTCTCCCCCACAAAGGTTACCCTTTGAATATAAATTACAACTCCTTGTGCTTCTCCCATTCTAATCAGATGACCTTTTGAATCTTGTGGACCAGAGTTTAAATCCTAAACCTGCCAGTCAGTTTTTAAATCAATGCCCTGCTCCAGCAGCGTTCAGGTACATTACTTTAAATTTCACTGCATTTCAAAAATGAATGTGGAGTAAGTAAGTAATGCCAGTGGAATCTTGCAGCAGACAGCAAAACAACCCAACTTGGCTGCATGATCTTGAGCCACGTAATGTGACTGACTATGCTTAATTTCACTAGAAATCTAATACATAGTAATATCATATAAATCCTCTTTAAAACAAAACCCTTGTGGGGTTCAAAATCTAAGAGAAAAGGGAGGAGCAGAAATGTGTAATGTTTGCAAGTGGACATTTCTGAGCAAATAGCAATTTAAGCTCCCATTATTTGTTGCTAATTACTGCACGAGGCTGTTAAATATTTAGCAGAAGTTTGTTTAATTGTGTTTGACTGGAAAGGGGATGCCTTAGATAGGGCTTGAGCATCAAGAATCAGTTGTGTGCACCAAAAGCTAGACAGAGAGGAAATTTGTATTCACCCAAGATGAACACATTGCAGCGTCATTGCAGCCTTCTTTTTCCTTCCTTCCTTCCATGGATGAATTTATCTTTAAGGTATCTAAAATTAGAGCACGAAGAGGGGGCACTGTTCATGGATGTAAAACTGGAAGGAGGTCATTCTTAACCTTGTTTACAGATGTTCTAGTTTAGAAAGCACCAGTGTGATAAATTAAACATTACAGGGGGAAAAAAATTAAAGCTAGCAACAACTGGCACATGGACACATCTGTCTGTGAAGCACTGACTTAATCCCTGAATATCTTATTAGACTGGATTGCCTATCAAAGCTTTCTGTCCCACGTTACTGTGGGATCCTGCAAGTCCACAATCAGAGCAGAATCTTCAGACTCCAGCCTCTCTTCCACTTTTGATGGCTTTGTGTAGTAGGATTTGAATTTTCTGTGGACTCCTTGCATGTAAGCAGGTTGCTCATTTCATTGTTTTCTTTTAAAAATAAACTCTATATTTTCAATATATATCCCAGTGGCCACTTTTCTTAGCCTATTCTTCCAATTCAGTACCTTTTTTCCTTCCTCTTTTTTTTTTCTCAATGTAATAGATTGTACATGCTATTTCCAAAGAGAGATGTATTAATCCTCTCAGTATGCAAAACAGGAGTCAGCTAGTGACTGAAATTTTACTGTAGCTTTTAAGTTCTTAATAAAAAATGAAATTGTCACAGTGTTTATATTACCCATATTCAAGCCACCAGCAGTGTGTGTCGTTCTAGAACTTTGGCTTGTTTTATTCCTGCATAATGTTTAATTGTCAGAATACTAGATCTTGTTCTACCTTAGCAACTTGGATATTGTATTATTTAAACAATTAGTCTTCACTCAGGCTCCTGAAGACTCACATTAGACTAAGACTGAGATAATTAGGTGGATATTCCAGCTATTGTTTTAAACATAGTGGGCTTTGGTAGTGCAGTGCTTAAGGCAGGTGACTAACCAGAAGGTTAATAATGGTTTAAACCCACCAGTTGCTCCTCAGGACAAAAATGAGGCAGTCTGCTTCCATAAAGATTTACTGCCTTGGAAACTCTATGGCGTAGTTCTACTCAGTCCTATAGGGTCTCTATCAGTTGGAACTGACGTGATGGCAGTGGGTGTGGTTTGGGTTTTAGCAGTGAAAAGAGGCCCTTTCTGAACTGATGCCCCACCTCCCTGCCCAGCCTGGTGGCTCTTCAGCTCAGCCAAAGCCTTGTGGTTCCTAAACCCCTTTATGTGCTGTGGTTCTGCACTTGACATGCTCTGCTCTTTGCCTCCCTGTGCCCTTCATCCCTTCTTAAGCCTCCTCTTCTGAGAACAATGCCCATAACTTCTTACCAGGAGCTGAGAGGGGCCTTTCTTTAAGGCTCGCATCACCCTGTCTCTTGGGTAGAATGATTGCCGTGAGATGGAGTATCTTTCAGTTCTGTAGCTGGCCTGATGCCCAGCCCAGGGATTAGAACACAGCTCCAAGTCACTCAGCCATTACTTTATGAGCTCGCCCATTGCACTAGCTCTGGTATTGTTGATGTTAGGTGCCACCATATTGATTTTGACTGATAGTGGCCCCATATGACAAAGAGAACTATCCATAGATTTTCTAAGCTGTAATCTTTATGACAGCAGATTGCCAGCTCTTTCTCCCATGGAGCCACTGGGTTCAAACCATCAATGTTTGGGTTAGAAGCCTACCTATTATCACCTTGGGATTTTGCTTACACTCTCTGGGACCTAATTTTCTCACCAAAAAAAAAAAAAAACCAAGCCCATGGCCATTGAGTCGATTCTGACTCATCACACCCCTTTAGGAGAAAGTAGAACTGCCCCATAGGGTTTCCAAGTCTGTAAATCTTTACGGAGGCAGACTGCCACGTCTTTCTCCCATGGAGTGGCTGATAGGTTTGAACTGCTGACCTCTTGGTTGGCAGCCAAATGCTGACTCTTCTTACTGACTCTAGACCAGCAAATTGAGGGCCACTGTTCTCAATCTTTGTTCATTGAAGATACATGGAAGTTAAATCACTGGGTCAGTGGACATTTCTCAAGAAACTTAGTTCTCCACACCAAGACTGCTCTTTATTATATATCCCAAATAATCCCTTCTGCAATTTCTCAACAGTTGTCTTTTCTCACCAATTTATTATATTTTAAAAATGACATGTAATCCATTTCCATGTAGTAAATATGTGTCCATTTTGCTGTGCCTTTTGCTTGTTTGTTTGTTTGTTTAATTTGATAGACTAGAGATCTCTTAGAAGGAATGCTAAGTAGGAGACTAAAGCTTGGCATGGCAAACTCAATGTGTTTTGATTACAAACTAACTTCAAAACATTTGTGTTGTCCCCATACCAGTCTGTCCCCATACCTGACATCTAATTTAATATTATCACTTAGAATATCATTAACAAGATCTCCAAGTTGTTGCCACTTTACTATTTAACTATTAATTACAAGTTTTCAAGACCCTTCATAGACCATATTTCCTTCTTGATCAGTTCTTCCCTGTGGATACTTCAAATCCTTTTAGCGTAGAATGCTCCTTATGTTTAAATGTCCATGCACAAATATTTTTTGAACATTGTAAGGCAGTGCTTCTCAGTTGGGGGTGATTATTCTCACCAGGGGATATGTTGCAATATATCCCCTGGAGACATTTCTGGTTGTCACAACTAGAAAACGCTATTGACGTGTAGTCAGTAGAGGCCAGGGATGCCGCTAAACATTCTACGGTGCACAGGACAGTCTCCAGAACAAAGAATTATCCAGCTCAAATATCAGCCATGCTGAGGTTGGGAAACCCCGCTGTAAGGCAAGCCCCAATGACCTTCCAGAATCTATTCAATTTGCAGGTTTCTCTCTCTAGCGCCAAGCAATTGAATGTCATATAATTGGTATAATAACAGAAACCACTTACTTGTTTGTCTTTTGGGCTACTTGGGATGGGTAGGGAACTTTAGTGTACTGACACACGGTCAAGGCCACTGAACAAAAGCTCATGACCCTGCTAATGTGCACATGCTGCAAGATTATCTCAGATCCCCCTTTTCTGGGCTTACTTAGCAAGGATGTCTATAGGACAACATAGACCCTTCAGTGAGGATTATTAGAATATGGCATTGCTTCCCATGGGAGGTGTGTTAGAAGCTTCATTCCCAGAATCATTTCATACTGGCCTAGAGTATAAGCTTAGTAAAAATTTTGTTCTAGCCAGGGGACAAACTAACCTAATAATCCTTTTCTGTCTTTAATATCTTGTATTTTTCTGATCACTTCTGATGATGCCATTTCATCTTTTGCTTTAACACAGCTTAGTGTCATCTAGAAAATGCTCTGAGATGTCAGACCAAGCCCATGTGAACTGTTAAATGTCAAAAGAAAATGCATCAGAGTCTCTGTAAGTTCATGGTGATGGCATTACCATATGAAAAAATAAGAAGAAAAATTCTGTCGGTGCAAACATGCTCATAAATGCAACATTCATGGCATTAAAGAGCGGGGGTAAAAGCATATCATGACAGACAGCTCCTGAAATGCCATTGCTTTGTCAAAATAAAAGAGTAGAACCGTGTTCTAATAAATCCCACAAAAGTAAAAATTATGAATCAACTTCCTTGACTATGAAAAATCCACTGCATGCTAGTTTTTTAGAACCTCAAAGTACTTTAGGAAAACACTAATTTGTCTTTTCAAGGATAGTTATTAAAATATAACAGTTCTCACAAAATGCACATGTATATGTTCCCAGTATTTATCAGCTGAAGGTCCACAAAAACATAATTACCCAACATTCCTCCAGCATGAAGTATATAGTTTGTGTGTAATGGGAACTTTGGGGTAAAGTGGCAGAAATGGGGTCTAACTGGTGCTTTGCAGGTGATTTGGGTCTTTAGTAGTATCAAGTGTAGTTTTTAGAACATCCTTAATGGTACTCCCAGAGCTGTAGCAATTTTCTTATTAATTTATGTAATTGTGTGGGCCTTGAAAATGTTAATTTGTTACACTCACATCCTGTTAACCTTATTAAAATGTTTAAAGGCTGTTGTGACTATCTAGTCCCTAACTTAAGGGGGAAATAACCCAGCATCCTGTCATCATTAGTATAGACACTTAAAACTATTTTACTAGCAAAAGAAGTTGGGAATAAAAAAGAGAGAGGGTGAGAATGTAGAAATCTTGATTAGAAAGTATAATTTAATAGAACATGTATTGAACCAAATGTATTGATTAATGTAGAAGATATAGTACTTATATTGATTCAAACCAGAGATTTAGTACTAAAAGCTCTAAGCCAAAAAAGCTGTTGCAGATTGCTACAAAAGTCAGTTTAATGCTGTCCTTGAGAATGCCTTCACAAAGAAATTCTTCCAATGTTTGAGGACTAGGTAGAATGCGGTATATGTCAGTTTGATCCCGGAGGGTTTTATTTTGTACTCTAATAGCTGTTATGAGCCTACATTATATCCAAGGAGTAATTTTCCTTAGGGGTGCCCAGCTCGCTTTGTGTCAATATTCTAGCATTTTAAGTCACGTACAGTATATGCTTCTGGGAACGGGGAAGGAGCCAGCCAGACTCATAATGGTCTGCATTCATTAATAAAGGCAGAAGCTTCTGTCCCTCCATTGCCCACTACAGGGATGCCTCTTTGGCCTTCAGGGACCCATACAGACACATTTAAAGAAAGCTTTATTTTGAGTGGGCAGGAGATGAAATGTAGGACTTGCAGGCATTTCCAAAGTCAGCTATATGCCCGAGCACAGAGGTGACCTTAACGGGTCAAAGAAGAATGCAGGTCAAAAGACTTATTATCCAGCCTGTTGGAAACCAATTGCTTTTGTTTAAAAATAAATAAATAAATAATAAGAAAACAGTAGTGCTTAAAGGTTGACGGTAATGTGGAATCTGTTGGCAGCCTAGAAACCACACGACGGTATGTGCGCTGGAATATGCTTTTAGAAAAATAAGAGCACACACATCATCCACACTGTTTACAGATAAAGGTCCAGCCCAAGTGATAAAAGGAAGGGTAATAGAATTAGTTAATCAGTGATGATTGATTACTGATGTTTGCGTTCTTCAACTGAAGAAAAAACAACATGCTGCCTTGGTGCTCTCACCATCTGTTGAAGGAAACAGCCCCATTTAATCTTTGTATTTCTTGATTTCTTTCCGCCTCGCATTGTTTTGGAACCACAGTTGCCTACTATTTCATCTGGTCAGAAACATCTCATTTAAATTGAATACAACTGCAATTTACATTCAGAATGCTAATGGGATAGTGAATCAGGGGAGAGCTTGTTATTTTATTTATTTATTTCCCATTCCTTTTTTAAAATAATATGCTGGCTCTTTTTTGTAGTTTCAGAAGCTTGTCAGAATTTGTTTGAGACAAAGCGCTGTAAATAGACAGGTCATGATAAAAAACGATTCACATGTTTGGATCAACAGATTTCACAAACCTTCCATTCAAGCGCCGTTTTTATTTTTATCACCATTGCTACTTAACATTTTGCCGATGCCAACAGAGGGTTGCAAAGTACAGACGAAATGTGGTTTCTGCCAAAGCATTGGGAAAGTGAGGGCAAAGGCACACCTTTTGTGCGTGAGAATTTGATTTTTCAACCTTTGGAAGGTAGAGTCCCCTGGCTTTCCTCCAAAGCTTAACTTCATCACAGTCATGGGCGTAAATATTCCAGTTCACATCCAGATCGCAGGGAAATGGAATTGCTTAGCCAAGGCGAACATTTTCAGGAGACCGTGGGTTTTTTTATTTTTATTTTAAAATATTTTTTTTGGATTGCGTTTTAAATAGGATTAAACCATTTGACCAGTTAAATGTGGTCAGCTCTCAAAAAGAAGGTGGCTGAATTAATCATTTGTTAAGGGTGCCAAGCCCAAAATGAGAATTCCAGCCTTGTCAAATGAAAGACATCTCATATTTAAGAAGAAGTACAGAGTCCTCGAAGGGAATTTTTAAAGTCTTCGTCTGTTTTTTAGCTTTCAAAGTTTAATTTCACATTTGGGGGCGGGGGGTTGCGTGCACACACCTTCCAAATGGGGCCCCAAGCAGTGAAGAGTGTGTTTTTGAAATCCTGTTGTTAGGGACCAAACCTCGATAGATCTCCTTCTAAGCTTTAAGGTGTGTTGTACATTTGACTTTTTTTTTTTTTTTTTTTAAAGCACAAACCCCCCTCGTGTAAAGCAACTGTTCATAACTGGGATTAATGGTTTGCAATATTCAGTTATTTAGACATGGGGTCTCCAGGAGATGGCTTTTGCAAAGTAGGCTACGGCTCTCTGTGGGATTACAGAAGTTTTCTTCTCCTCCCGCTTCCTTTTCTGTCATCACCCCCCACCTCCGTCGGTGTTGCACTGATGTACTTCTCGATTATGTAAAACACTTCCCCTTCATTGGAACAGATATTTTTTCTCATAACCTGTCATTGCATTAAAGTGCTTTGGGGACTGTGAATTGCTGTGTAAAATTGGTGAGATTACCCACCGCTTTGTGCTAGTGTGGTGGTTTCCCTTGGACTAAAAGAGCTGAAATCTCCTGCCCTGAGAAGGCTGCTTACTGTTTCCCTGGCAGCCCCTCTCCTGCTTTCTGTTCTTACACGGTTATGGCTGCAGTATCTGAGGACCAGCTTAGTGATGTGGCACGTGGCCAGGGCCGGAGCACACGGTGCTTCTTGTCCTACCCTCTCTTTTTGCTTCCTGCTGCTGTTGTCTACTTTTAGTCTTTGTCACTTGCTTCTTTGTCTCCCTTTCTAAAAATAAATATATATGAGGCTATGATTTAAGGGAAAAAATAATAACACCAAGCACTCTCTCGTTACTGACTCTTGAGCCAAGTTTGGAGTGTGTGACTTCACTCACATCTGTTCTGCCCAATCCCTAAAAGCCAGGTGAGTAACCTGTGGAGCTCAGGCATTCATCCCTTCTTTCAGAAATGAAATGAGACCATTTGCATTTTCAGTGGATCTACACATGGAATGGGAGAGGGGAGCAGACACACACCCCGTGACTGGCAGAGGCAGGGACAGGCGAGCCCTGGAGGAGTGTCGCTGGCTCACCTGAGTGTCTTTCTTTTCCTTTTTTTAAAATGCAATTGTGCCCATTTCTAAAGATGCCCCGTTCCCACCTGGAGAACCATGGCCAGTGATGGTAGCCATGATCAGGGACCTGTCACCAACCTCAGTTGGTATGGAGCAAAAAAAGAAGCAGAAATGAGACAAAAGTACCTAAAGGGGGTGCAGGTGTCCCCACACCAAGAGGACTTGGTGCCTTTCTCATTTCTTATGCCACTTTCCCATTTTGAAGTTACTTGTGTTGGGGCTGCTTATTTCCCTATGAGCCATACTCTTGTCCTTTGAAATGATTTACCTTCTTTTCTCTTAATATGTAAAACATGGTTCCTTTATAAAAGTGACTTCAGTCTGTTACAATAAGTGATTTATATGTATTTGTTCATCTCTTTCCACCTCTGCAGAAACTTATATGCTTTGGCTTAGGATGAAAGCTACCAAGACTCAACTGCTTCCACAATAATGGGCATTTTTGGTTTTCATTTTATAGTGTCTCAACATAGCACATATTAAAAACACTGGAGAGATTGGAATATGTCATTCTTATTAATGCCTAGAATCCTATTGAATTCAGAGTACCCATGACAAGTGCTTAAACATTTAATAGACTGATTGCTTTTCACTTTGATTCTGTTTTTAAAAAGTCACCATCCTCCTGTCATTTTTCTATCATTTAGGTAACGATTGTCATAAAAATAAAATTAAAAAAAAAAAAAAAAAAAGCACTGCCATTGAGTCAATTCTGACTCATAGCGACCCTTTGTGTTTCCAAGGCAGTAAATCTTTATGGAAGTAGGTTGCCAAGTCTTCCTTCCACGGAGTGGCTGGTGGGTTTGAACTGCCAGCCTTCTGGTTAGCAGTCAAATGCCTTAGGCACTATGCCACCAGAGCTCCTTATGATTGTCATGGCTTCACATTATGTATGTATGTGTGTGTGTATACATTTATATGGTAATTTTTGTTGTTTTCAATAATAACAAAAAAGGAGTCTTTCTATAAGAGCCTATTTGATTCTTTGAAAAAGCTTAGTGTGTTTTGAGTAGTTAAACTTTCGTGTTTATAACCTCTCTGATCATAATTGTATTCACTTTTAAGGGAAGAGGAAAATTTTTTGGTCTCATTAGTATTTTGCTTATTCTTTTTGGTTACATAGAATTGAAAAAAAATAATTTTAGAAAGTATATAAAATCAATATAAAGAAAATTAAAAGCGTAAAAATAGTTCACTCTGATATGCACTTTGAGAACTAAGAGAAAAACTCACTTTGTCTATCACTGAGTTAATGAAAATAAATCGGTTTTAAAAGGGAGACTGAAATAATCTTCTCCATCATTATTATTTGCCATCAGTCTTCCTTGAAAATGAGCTAAGATTGATATACGGAACATGGGACCTGGGTCCTGTTCAGCTGCCCCAGTTTCCTCCTCAGCACACTCAGCGCTAATGGGGCAGATCTCAGTAGTCAAGCCTCCCCATCTCTGAGCAATCCTTATCACTGAGTGCCTATCTCAATGCAGGCATTTTGCTAGGATGAAAATATAACAAAGATCTCTAAGACAAAGCCTTCTGTTTCAAAAACTCGCATGGCACCTCTTTGCCTACAGGTCTGAGCTCCTTAGCAGGGTACACAGGCTTTTCACAGTCTAGCCCCAGACTACTCTCCAACTTGATTTCTCATCAGCCCTCTTGCTTCAGGACAAGACCCCATCCCATCTGAGCAGCTTGCTGGTCCACAGCATGCCTTGCAGTAGTCTTGCTCTGTGCCTTTCTCCACGTGGGCCTCAGCTTGCAGTTTCCTCCTGCATCCCAAAGGATCTCTCATATGTCTGCCCAACTAAAACGTCAGCCTACCACCTGTGCTATAATGCCTTCTGCAGAGGCCAGGCAGAGTTAAATGTAGCCAAGACTTTGCCATGCTTATTTTGAATATAACCCTTCCCAAATTGTATGACTATCATGTGCCACATGACTGACTTCTTTAAACTGTGAGCACCTGGAAGGCAGGGATCATTCCTTCTCTTTTCAGTAACCCTGTCTAGTCAGTCAGCTGATACCCAGGTCCTCTTTACCGAGCACTGTGATGCTGTGGGGGTGCCAGGTGGTGACACAAGTGTTCAACAGATGTTTGTGAAGGAATGAAATAACGAGCAAACATCACAATCACTGACATAAGGGAGCGAGACATGCCCACAAATAACCATAAGATGAGACAGAAGACGTGTGCCCTGTAAGCAGTGTAACGTGCAGGAGGTAATTAGAAAAGGGAAGACACAGTGTTCAACAAGATGAGTGTGGGAAAGGTAGCATTTTGAGCTAGGCCTGAAGATTTTGATCACAGAGATGGTTAAGGACTGGGATAGCATGGACCAGGGAGCGTTTGGGGGGAGAGTGCAGGAGGAATCAGCCATCACCAGGCTTATGCCCAAATGAGTGACGTGAGGTCTGCAAGCTTCCTCCATGCAGGCCACAGGCCCAGGTCTTAAGCCTGTTTGTCCCAGGTTCCCCCCTTAGAGCCTGGTGTATAGTCCTGAATTGCCCAGGTATCCCAGCTGCCCTGTCACAGTTTAGGAAGAGGTGCTTCACTTGGAGAGAGAAATACAAGTCTGGCTTGGGGGAGGGGAGAACCAAAAGGTAGCAAGTGCAGAATCAGCTGCGGAGAGAGCATCAGGGACAAGAGTCACCACAGGTGGCTGTGTCTGCTCCTGAGCCACGATGTGACCACAGCCCCAAGCCCACCTCAAGAAAGGCCTGGTGATGCTTCCTGCTCCGTCAGTCATCGGCCAAGTAGCACTCACCTTTGAAGTACATCTTCTGGGACAGAGAGAGCCCCTGTGCTCAAGACATTCAAAATCTAATAATGAAGACATAACATAAAAGCATAGATATGATGGGGAGGAAGTGGGAGGGGAGCTGTTGCATTGTCAGAAATTGCAGTCAGTGTCATGAGACAAAGAGTATGTGAGCTGCTATATGGAAAGTGAATTTGCTCTGTAAACTTTCACCCAAATCACAATAAAATGAATAAATAAAACCAGAATCCTCAGAAAGCCTGGGGTAGGGGGAAGCATAGATATCAACAGAAATAATGCACAGATAAATGAAAGTGTTAACCTTGGAAAATAAGTCATACGCTAGTGAGAAGGGGTGGTGGACAGTGGTAGGATATTCTGAGAAGGTATAAACAGAGGCAGAGAGAAGCAAAGTTACCTTTATCATATCCCACCTGAACTTCTGGCCCTGCCAACTACTCCCAGTCCTCGGAGGTGGCAGCGTAGTCCCACCTGCCCCTTTTTGGTTCGGGAGAGAGCTCAGGCAGAGCCTCCCTGTGGGGCAGTGAGGAATGAAGCCACTTAGGGCACCCACGAGCACCCGTTCATCAGTATGTAGAAGCACGTTTTCCATGTTGTCAATCAGTATCTATCTCCGCTGGGTCTGGTGAAAATAAAATTACTGAAGGTTTCTTTTTCCTCTTTCTTTTTTACAGAATCATACGATGACCCAACACAGCAGTTAGTGCAAAGACCGTCTCTCAAGGAGAATCACTTTTGTGGCACAAAAAAGGGAACATGTTTTACTCTTTGCACGAAACTTCCATTGTTAATGTATATTATTCAGAAACATTGTATTGTACCATAAAACTTGTATTATCAAAACTGTTGGATGTTCATGTGTTTGAACTTTTGAGCACCAGATAGACTCCTTGTATATAAAGTGTTGCACATGTACCTTGTCGTCTGATACTAAAATGGTCTTATAAAGACAAGTGGACTTGGGCCCTATTCAGGCAAGATTTAAAAAAAAAAAGGGGGGGGGTGAGCAAAAAGGCTTAAGATAAAGTATTTTCAAGGAAGACATATTAAAAAACAACTATGTTACCCATGCAACTATGTTTGGACTTCCTTTTCTTTACACTTAAGCCTAGAGTTTCTCTTTTGGTATATCATCTGTTGAATCCAAGACTATTTTTTATTGGTGAAGATTCTTGCAAACCATGAAGAGATGTTCTCACAGAGCAGAAACCCACAGCTGGATAAGGCCCATATATATATATATTTGTAAGCCTTGCGATGTGACAGGTAGCATCACCATAAATATGCAATAGTTGTTATGTAGACTGTCAAAAATTTTTTTTCCTGGATACATTTGAAGCTTTGAGTGTTCAAGGTTTTCCTTAATGATTTCACACAACCAAATTCTTGAATCAGTTGAACTAACCTGTATGTTACTGTTCATGTTTACTCTGCGGTCTGAACCTGGAGATTACTGGAATTGTTTTCCAAGAGGAAATAAATTCAGTTTACCATTAGGTATGAGTGTATTTGTGTATTTTCTTTTTCTAGTTACTCTACCATTAAAAAAAAAAAAAAAAATCTAATTGCCTGCACCCTTGGATATGAAATGTGCTCTTGAGCATCTCACAGGCATAACCTCAATCATATTTAACCTTTTCACACTGGGCCAAATGCAGCTGGGAGGATATTCATCATACTGCATAGGGAAGGAATCAGGCCTAATAGACTTCTTCTCTCGTAGATACTAACAGGTCACATTGTACTTGAGCATTCTGACATCACAGATGGATGTGATGGCTGTTTTCTGCATAATTTGCAGCCCAATTCATGTCATGCTGTGCAAATCTGAACTCAAAGTAGATCGCTGCAATTTGAGAGGCAGTTTGGCTTATGTGTACTTAAGAAGCAGCATTGTTCATTCAGAAGACAAAGCACAGAGAAGGGAATCAGATGGTTGTTAGTTTAGTTCTGGCAGTAACTCCCAGTGTGGTCTTGTCCAATTCACTTCGCTTCCTGGCCTCTGTTCCACCCAGCCCTGGGACATAGCGGAACCTGGTCATCAAGTTTCACGCAGGCAGTAGGTGTCACCAGAAGATGTTTTCTGCATAACCTGCCATAAAATGGTGACTTAAGTAGAAGCTGTAATTTCAGAGGTGGTGGTGGTTTTATTGTTTTAAAGACAGAAGAGCAATATATAAATTGAACCCTGATATATTTGTTTAATCAAACTTGGTAAGTGTAGATCTAATATTGCAATTGGCAACTTTCCCCCAAATCATGCTTAACTATTTAAGGCACTCTGAATCTTTGAGACCCTTGTAAACTTGAAGGATCAGATCTTTGACCTTAAACAGGAAACCTCACAGCACTTTTTTGATGAGGAAATAAAGTCATGGACTGATTGACTTTATTGTGACCACCTATCACCAGGAACCCATCAATGAACCCTAGATTAGCAGCACCAAGCCATAATCTTCACCCCAGGATGCACACACTAACCTGCATCCGACCCCCCTGGGGTGGGAGAAGGGTGGCTTACTTTAGGTAGCTGGACCCAATTCCCAGTAGGCCTGGGGGTGGCTCAAAAATTTGTGTTTTTAGGAAGTTCTCAGTAGATGCTGATACTGCTGGTGTAGGGACCACACTCTAGGAACGCCTGCTAAACCCCAATTTCCAAGTCAGTTGAAGCAAAGTCCTGGCAAATTGTATTATTTATTTTGTTACCGATTAAATGAAAAGCTCAGTCATATTCAGGAACAAATACTTCATAATGATTAAAATATGCAAGCTGGCTAGACTGTTCATATTGTGCATGTACGTATGTGTGTGTGTGTGTGTGTGTGTATTTAGGTTTTTAATGCTAGTGAAACCTACATCTATACATTTCACAATGGATTGCCAGCATGCTATTTAATTAAAAAGCTTTTTCACCAGCTACATAAATAATGAAGTATGCTGAGAATATGCAAGTACATTCATAATTAAAATACTCAGCTATATTTAAAAAAAAAAAATCTCTGGTCTATTCAGGATTTTGCATTTAAAATGAAATAGCCACACTTCATAATGATTTTTTAAAAGCTTTATAACTTCTGGTTCTTAGTGACTAGGTTATATTTTACCAAGAGTAAGCTGCTTTGTATTCACAGAAAGCAGGTAATGGTATTATCAGGGGTGCATCCCAAACTGCCTTTAACTGTATTACTTCTCAGAGACTTCCCAGACTCTTAGTAAGGACCAAGAACTAGAATTCTTAGGAAGCAGTGAAGACTTGTGCTTCCATTCTGAGAGGCCATTGGGTTCCTTCAGTGCAGGTACAGTTTAGCCTCTTCCCAGACAACACAGGGAGGCTAAAGGAGTTGACCGTTCTTTGCTTATATGTTTGGTTGACGTGGTAGTGCCTTTGAGACAGTTTAGATCCTAACACAGGAGCCTTGGCAGCACAGTGGTTAAAATGCTTCTTTGCGAACCAAAAGGTCAACAGTTTGAATCTACCGGACCACAGCAGGGAGAAGATTTGTCAGTCTGCTTCTGTAAAGATTACAGCCTTGGAAACCCTAAGGGGTAGTTCTACTCTGTTCCATAAAGTTGTTATGAGTCAAAATTGACTTGATAGCAACAGGTTTGTTTTTTTTGATTCCTCCTCACCACTACTTGTTCTTTGGGTCATAAATGCCAAACATAGAAGTCATTCCTCCCTTCCTTTGCTTACTATATGGTTTATATTTGTATCCCACCTCACTCCCTAAGGATAAGGCAACTTAAAGATTTAAAAAAAAACCTCACTGCCGTCGAGTCAGTCCCGACTCATAGTGTGACCCCTCCTTGGGTTTCCAAGGCGGTATCACTATGGAAGTAACATTGATAGGGAAACCAGCATCATGTAAAGGAAAAGGGAGAAGAAACACTGATGCAGTTGCCTTGTTTGTACTTCAGTTTTAGTTTTAGGTACATTTTAGCATTGACTTTGAGCTTCCTCGTAGGGAAGGGAACTTTTATTTTTTAAAAGGGAGAAAAGGAATAGACTAGTAACTAAAGGGTTTTTGTTCATTTGTTTGTTTGTTTGTTTGCCCCCTAGGACTTACTTCCAAATAATTTCTCAAAGCCAGGATATACGGACAAGTGGCCAATACAATGACCACTGTTGATCACAAGGACCTCTGATGGCATAGTGCCTAAAGCATTTGATAACCAGAAGGTTGGCGATTCTAAACCCACCAGTCAATCTGAGGAAGGATGATGGGGCAATCTACTTCCATAAAGGTTTACCACCTCAGAAACCCAATGGGGGTCACAATGAGTCAGAATTGACTTTATGGCTGTGAGTTTGGGTTTTTATTATTATTATTCTGATCATAACTTTATGATCTATCGCAGTGACTCTTACCTGGGGAGATGCTACTGTGTCTATGAATGGAGGCCAGGGATACCACTCAACATCCTACAGTGCACAGGACAGTTTCCTCAAAAAACAAACTCACTGCTATCTAGTTGATTCCAACTCGCAGCAACCCTCATCGGGTTTCCGAAGCTGTAAATCTTTATGGAAGTAGATCACCGTATCTTACTTCCATGGAGTAGCTGGTGGGTTTGAACCTCTGACCTTCTGGTTAGCAGCCAGATGCCTTATCTACTATGCACCAGAGCTCCTTGGACAGGTCCCTAGGACAAAGAATTATTCTATTCAGCTCAAAATATCAGTAGTGCTGAAGTCAAGAACTCAGCTCTAATGTAAAATTTTATATGGTGTTTCAAGGTCCTGAGCCCTTTTTATTATTGAATCACCTGGGAAACTTTTAAAACCACCATTTTAAAGTCCAGTCCAGCACCCCACCCCCGCCCCATTGTGATTTAATTGATCTCCAGTGCTCACCCTCCAGGTGAGCAAATGTAGCCAAGTTTAGGAATGATGGGACCATACCAGCATTCTCAGGTGTGGACCCAAGACCTCCAAGGACCCAAGATGGGAATTTGAAGATAACATTTGAGGAGCAGATAAATATGAGCCTTGGGCTCTTCCCTCAGCATTGCCTTTTACAGCTGGACATTTAATGATTCTGTTTAACTCTACAGTAACGTAAAGACTGATAGCAGTGTGGGAAGAGGGAAAAAGGGGGCAAATGACCCCCCCACCTTTACACATGGGTCTGAATTATAAACCAAATGAGTAAAATATCAGGTCCTGTGACGACCCTTGCACCTGGCGAGCAAGCATCTCACTTCCCCGCCCTGCTTTTCCCTGGTGGGAAGGCCAGCCCCTGTGCCAGCTTGCCTAGTGTCTCGTGAGAAGCTGGCTTGCTAGGTGCTAGTTTCTGATTTCTAGATGTTGGTACAGGTCTTAGTTATCTAGTGCTGCCATAACAAACACCAGAGGTGGGTGGCTTTAACCAATGGAAATTCATTTTTTCACAGTTTAGGAGGCTAGAAGTATGAATTTAGGGTGCCAGGTCTGGGGGTAAGGCACTTGGTGGTGCAGTGCCTAAGGCATGTGACTGGTAACCAACAGGTTGGCAGTTCAAATCCACCAGCTGCTCCATGGAAGGAAGACGGGGCAATCTACTTCTGTAAAAATGTACTGCCTCAAAAACCCAATGGGGTCACTATGGTTCAGAATCAACTCAATGGCAGCAAGTTTGGTGGTTTTTTTTTTTTTTTTCCCCCTTCGATTTAGTCTGGGCGCTCTTTCTCTCTCTGTCAGCTCTGAAGGAAAGTCTTTGTGTCTTCAGCATCTGCTTCCTGGTTCCTTAGATATCTCCATGTACTTGGCATCTATCAACTCCATCTCTGCATCCTTAATCTACTCCTTTTATATTTTGTAGGAGATTGACTCAAGACACACCCTACACTAATCCTGTTCATTAACCTAAGACCACTCCTTCCCAAATGAGATTATAACCACAGGCACAGATGTTAGGATTTACAACACATATTTTTGAGGGACTTAATCTATAACGGTACCTGATCCCTTTTTTTTAATTCAAACTCTGGTGATCCCATTGTCATATGAAATTCACATTCAGACCATCTCTAAATTCTGACTTGCTATTTTTTTATCTCTGGCATCAAGTATTACTTATTTTAATTATTCCCATTCCAGCCTTTTGAAAATGTTTAATTATATAACTTTGTATATAAACATTTGAATTGTATTTTGTTTTAAATTAATCCACCAAAGGGATGTGTTAGATACAAGCATGCTCCTAACTAGACATTTAGATTTCAGAAAGATTTTTTAAAATGATAAATGATGACAAATAATAGAAATCTAATATTCTCTGATGCAAGACAGAAATTTTGTATTCTGTGTAGCTAATGGAGACCAGATTAATGTGTTTTGGAAATGATGCTAGTGGGTGATAAGATTGACACTTTACTTTGAAAGCTGATGAGCGTAACTAGTATTCCAGCCCTCCTGGAAGGCCATACCTCCAGAGATGGCCTCTAGGGCTCCTACAGTCTGGGCTAGACTTCTTGAAGCAGGTGGGGTCTATTTCAGAGCTTGGATGAGGCCACCACTGAACCCTCAAGTTCCACTCTGTAGAGCATGACGACTTCAACTTTGTGCCTGTTTGGGTGCAACATTGCAGAGCCCTTGAGAAAGGAAGCTTAAAACTCCAGATCTCATTTCAGAACACCTGCAAATGCTCCTCCACTTGGCTTCAGCAGGCCTCTTACCATCTCCCTTGTGTGGAGGGAACTCCCACCAAAGTTACTGAAAACCCCTAGAGTTCATGGGAGAGGAATGATTTAGGGTAAAATGGCCCAGCATGCACTTCTGGCAGAAGCACAAACCTTGAGCCTGGTTGGCACTGTGCATCTGGGTGAGAGCCTCGGGAGGCTGGGGAGTAGCCACGACCATCCCCGCCAGATTCTTCTGTAATGAAGTCAGCTGTCAACTCCTTGGGGGAAAAAACACAGAGTCCCTTTATTTCCAAGCAGGTGTTGCAGCATATTAAAGGTTGAATTCCATCTTGCACTTGCATCCTGAATGAGCCAGTTTGCAGGCAAGCTCAGTTCTTTCTGCAAAGAGGGAAACTTGGCAATGGTGGAGGCTGAGTACTTAAATGGCAATCAACTTCTGGCTCATATCAATTAATTCCTTCATGGACTTCTGCCTAAGTATAGCATCTTGAATTCCCAGCTGCAGAGGCTATGAAAAACAGCCCAAACAACACACACCGCAGTTGAAGGGAGGGTGCATAATGAAATGATGATGAGTGTGATACTAGCTCAGGGCAACAGTGGATGCCCAATTGGGGCTATCAATTGGTAGATGTGCAGGATACAGGGCAGGACACACTCCAGTTTTTCCAGCGTGGGAAGTTTTCCTAAAAAACTTCTAGTCAGTCTAAGTGAGTTCACTCTAAGGGAAATAACCTGCTGCATGAGCTTTGCTGTTCTACCTATCCTAAGATCTAGGAACTTCCATTTGGCTTTAAAATACCAGATTCAAATTGATCGTGAGATCTGGAAAAATGATTGCCGTGTTGTTCTCTCCTGTTGGGTCAGCTTCAATTCATGGCAACCCAGTTACTGTCGTATGAAAGGTTTTCTGGTCCTGCACCATCCTCCTGATCATTAGTATGCATGAGTCCATTGTTGTGGACACTGTATTTTGAGTGCCTTCCAACCTAGGGAGGTCATTTTCCAGCACTATGTTGGATAATATTCTCTGATCCACAGGGTTTTCATTGGCTAATTTTCGGATGTAGATTGTCAGGTCTTCCTAGTCAGTCTTAGTCAGGAAGCTCTGCTAAAATCTATTATGTGACACTAATGGTATGTAAAATATCAGTGGCTTCACTTCCAGGATCATGGCAACATGCAAGCCGCCACAATATGACAAACTGACAGACATTGATAGGGGAAAAGAATGGAGACTAGAAATCAGAGAAGGGATTTATTGCCACTGTGAAACCAGAAAAATCTATTAAATAATATCATTAGCACAAGGAACCTACTAGACTCCTCTCCATTTCTCTCTGCTCTCCATTTCGGTCTTCTACAAGCAAGGAGTCCATTGATGGAGAGCTGTAGCCACACTGAGGGTGAGTATGTGCAGTGCCACAAGGAGACTTGGCAAGTACTTATTTCATCTGGTCCATGCAATATAATTTAGCATAATCTCTAATCTCTCTCCCTCTCTCTCTCTCTCTCTCTCTCTCTCTCCATATATATATATATATATATATATATATATATATATTAAATAGGAGCTCTGGTAGCATAGTGGCTAAAGCACTTGACTGCTAACCAGAAGGCTGGCGGTTCAAATCCACCAGCCACTCCTCGGAAGGAAAATGGGGCAATCTACTTCCATAGTGATACAGCCTTGGAAACCCAAGGAGGGGTTTTTATGAGTCGGGTCCGTCTTGACAGGACATAACAACAACAACATATATAAAATAAACCACTCCCATCGAGTTGATTTCTGATAGAAACCCTATAAGACAGAGTAGAACTGGCCCATAGTGTTCCCAAGGTGGTAAATCTTTACAAAAGCAAACTGCCACATCTCTCTCCCACAGAGGAGCTGGTGGGTTCAAACCTCTGACCTTTTAGTTGGCAGCCGAATGCATTAACCACTATGCCACCAGAGCTCTATAAAACATCTGTCTAGGAATGTGAATTTCCAAATATCCAGTGGCTATATACAAGAAGGTTCAGAGGGGAAAAAGAATAGAGGCAAGTAGATGAAATGGTGGACTTTCCTAATCTAATGATCTAATAATGTGGGTTTCTCTACGGAATAACCAATGGAAATCAGGGTCACTTGGCAGGGGCCAGCTCATTTTTCCTCCTCACTGAATTTAAAATATCTCTGCCTCTCCTCTCCTCTCTTCTCTCCAATCCTGTCCTAAGCCAGAAGAATTTAGTTCCCTCCTTCAGAAGTCAAAATTCTTGGTTCTCTAATGGTCATTCACTAACATGATAGCCACTGGCCACTTGTGCCTATTTAAATTAAAATCAATTTAAAAGATTAATAATTTAATTTTAATATTTAATGATTTCAATAATCATTTTAATTTAATAATTAATTAAAATTAATCAATGGATTAAAATTAATAGTTCCTCAGTCTCACTAGAAACATTTCAAGTGTTTATTTGGCACCTGTAGCTTATGGCTACCATATTGAATATTACAAAGATAGAATATTCCTGTCATCATGGAACATTCTATTGGACCGTCATACAATCCTAACCCACCCCCTCCCACCTTTTTTAACTGCTTCAGAAGTCATCTCTCTCTCTAGTGTCTTGAATGTCTTCCTCCAATCTGGATTACTTCCCTTCTGTCTTCAAATATGCACAGGTTTCCGCTCTTCAAACAAACAAACAAAAAATCTCTTGCATGACCTTGAAACTGCCTCCTGACTGTCCTATTTATTTCTTTCCATTTTTTTTCCAAATTTCTCAAAGTTGTGGTCTGCCCCACATCCTCCATTTCCTCACCACTGACTCCTTACTCACCTGCACTCTGGCTTCCATCAATATCCTTTTACTGGAAATGTGTTCTACAAGGTCATGAGTGGCCTTCTAACCCCCAATCTTTTTTCTTTTTCTTTTTCTTTTTTTTTTTCCCTCAGTCCTTTCATTCTCTTCTGCCTCTCAATAATTTAGGTGATCAGTCACCAGCTTCCATATGCTTGCTTGGTAATGTTTCTTATATTGATTCTTTCCATTTCCAATGACAGGACCCTAAGGAAACCCTTTTCTTCTACTTGCCTCTAGTCTCTCCCCTCTCTAATCCTTCTATATAGCCACAATGTTAATTTTCTAAAACATTTGTTTCATATCATTTTCTCATTCAGTAAATACCAATGACTCCCAGAAATGTAGCAAGGAGAACAAAGTTTAAATGGAGTTTAAATCCTTTTCTGCCTCAATGTAGCTATATAACCTAGACCAACTTACTTTGCTTTTCTGAGACTCCTTTTCTTATATTTAACTTAATGGTAGGTATATTTAAAAGTTATTGTAGCTTGGATGACCACCTGGAAGGTTTCAAGACCCCAGGCACTCCTCAGAAAGAAGACTAGGCAATACACTTCTGTAAAAAACTGCCTCGAAACCCAAGGAGGGGTCTCTATGAGTCAGAACCAACTCAATGGCAGTGAGTTTGGTGGTTTGATTTAGGCTTGACACAAGAAACTTATAGGCAGAACAGAAGCACTAAACATATCCAGCTAACTAACTGGTATCTCCAATTAAAACATGACCCTACACCTCCAAACCAAGAAACAAAATCCTGTGAGGTGTGTGGCTATACATAAGTAGCTCAGCAGCTGCTCCTGTTGTTCTTCTCCTCCTTTTTTGTAAAAATATATATCACAACTTGCCAATTCAACTTTGTACATGTGTACAACTTATTGACATCAATTAAACCCACTACTCTCGATTAATGTGAAATTTCTGTCACCATAAACAGAAACTCAATGCTCTGTAAGCTGTAACTCCTTTTCCCTCCTGCCTCTGGTAACCACTAATAAATTTTGGTTTCAATACATTTGCCTGTTCTTGCAAGTGAAGTCAAATAATATTTGTCCTTCGGCGATGGGCTTATTTCACTCAGCTAATGTCTTCAAGCTCCACCTGTGTGGTAGCATGCATCAGGACTTCATTTCTCTTTCTGGATCAGTGGTATTCCGTTCTATTTATGTACAACATTTTGTTTATCCATTCATTCCTTGATGGGCATTTAGGTTGTTTTCACCTTTTGGCTATTGTGAATAGTGCTGCAGTGAATATTGGTGTACATATATCTGTTGGTGTTGCTACATTCAGTTCCCTTGGGTATGTTCCTAACCATGATATAAGTGATCTCCATTCCTCTGCAGCACAGAGAAAGAAGGACAGTCAGGAATACAACAAGGAAATGTGACTAATTTTCTCCATGAAAACTGCCTTCTTTGCCATGCAACCAGAAGAACTGAATGGTTCCTGGCTATCATTACTGAAGTTTTTGATTGAAGATTCTGTAGAGGAATTCTGATGAAATGGAGGAAATATGGACTAGAATTTCAAATTTTCATGGAATCCAGACTTTCTGGAGCCACTGAAGCTGGGTGAACCCCCAAATCTACTGCCCTGTGTCTTAGTTATCTAGTGTCACTTTAACAGAAATGCCACAAGTGGATGGCTTTAATAAATAGAAATTTATTTCTCACAATTTGTTGTTGTTGTTGTTGTCATGTGCCATGGAGTCAGACCCAACTCATAGCTACCCCTCCTTGGGTTTTCAAGTCAGTATCACTATGGAAGTCCAACCTTCCTTCTGAGGAGTGGCTGGTGGGTTTGAACCGCCAGCCTTCTGGTTAGCAGTCAAGTGCCTTAGGCACTACACTACCAGAGATTAGGAGGCTATAAGTCTGAATTCAGAATGCTGGTTCTAGATAACTTTCTCTGTCAGCTCTGGAGAAAGTTCCTTGCCTCTGCACCTTCCTTGTTCCTTGGAGATGTCCATGTGGCTTGACATTAATCCTCCCCATCTCTGCTCTCTTAAACTGCTCATTTTGTATCTTGTAAGAGACTGACTCAAGAACACCCTACACTAATTCTGTCATGTTAACATAACAAAGACAACTCATTCACAAGTGGAATTATAACCACATGCATAGAGGTTAAGATTTACAGCACGGTATTTCTGGGGGACACGATTCAATCCATGATACCCTGAGATAATCTTTAAACCTTAAACCAAAAATATTTAGCTTAATTGGTAAAGAATATCTGCTCTGATCATTATTGCTCTTTCGAAAAACTATCTATATGAGATCAAATCAACAGCAACCCAACCAAATTAGGTAGGAAGCTTAGGAGGCAGTGAGTTTAAGTCAGTACCAAACCAAAACCAAACTCACTGCCATCGAGTTGGATCCGACTCATCGCGACCCCTCCTTGGGTTTCCGAGGCAGTATCACTACGGAAGTATCACCATAGTGATACTACCTCGGAAACCCAAGGAGCGGTCATGATGAGTCAGGTCCGACTCCAAGGCACATAACAACAACAACAACATCACTACAGAAGTAGATTGCCCGAAATTCCAAGTAGTGGATGATGGGTTTGAACCACCAGCCTTCTGGTTAGCAAATGCCTTAAGGCACTATGACACCAGAGAAAAATTCAGAAAAAGAAGAGAATAGTTGCACAACTTGAAGAATATCATCAATGTCATTGAATTGCAGAAATTATTGAATTGGAGATGTTCTTCGGAGCATATTTTAACAACAAAAAAATTAAAATTAATTATTAAAAAATTACCGTGGGATTTTTGCTGATATTGTTTTCAATGGGTGAAAATACCTGAAACATATTAGGTGACTTATATTGGAATGTTTTTGTTATAAGGATAATTATCTTTATTTAATCCAGGTTCTTTTTATATTCATCTAGAATCACTGCTTTTTCTCCATTGCATCACTTACTTTTCTCGTTAACCCTGTACCACTTTGTTCTGGTTACATAGTACTGCTCTGGTAAGAATATACCATAAATGGGATGGCTTGAACAAACAGGAGTTTATTCTTACAATTTGGAGGCTGTAAGTCCAAGTTCTAAGTGCCAGGCTCTAAGGCCAGTGTGAAAGCCCCTCGACCTTGGGCTTCAGCTCTGCCCCTTGCTCCCAGCCCACTGAAGCTAGAGGCATCTCTTCACTCAGGCAGCTACTGGCTGCTGAGGCTAACAAGACCATGGCTGACAAATAAAATGGTACAGTCCCAATGTTACCAAACCACACAGCAGGCCATTAATTTAAGTCCATTGAAAGTCCCAAGGTTGGCAGAGCGTGGCAGGCTACTGACAGCTACATGCAGGGTCCAAGCGTGCCATAAACTAGAGACCATTCCCAAAGCTGTTTCTTATATATAGGAAGCAGACCACGTCCCCAAAGCAGCTGCTCAGCTGCTTGTTGATTGCCACTCTCATCATGGAGAATAACTACCACCAGCTGCCCACCCACTCAACCAGGCCCAGCCAAGTTGACACACAAACATAACCACCACAATTCCACCCTTTATCAACTTGGCACCTGTACAGATCTCCTCCTCCAGGTGATTCCAGTCCCCTAGTTCCTGAGTGGCGACCTCACCCCCTTGGCTTGGCAGGCCCCTCTCCCTCTTGGGCATGGCAGCACTGCCCCCTCACTCTTAGGCAGCGGGTATGGCTCCATCTCACTGACTCACATGAATGAGAAGCCCCAGACTCCAGAATCGAGTTGGTGAAGGTCTGGCTCTTTGGAACCTAGGGGACTGTAGTGGTTCCACACCCAAAGGCCATGTTCCTACCCTTGATGCTGAGACAGCTCTGCTTCCCGTTTCCTTGGTCTCTACGCTTCTGCCAATTAATGCCTGAGGGCAACCCACTCTGCTAGAATCTTACTGTCCAAAGGACACAGCTTTCTTGCTCCATGGGCCAATCAACCTGCTACCCCATCTCGTGCCAGTCTCTTGTACCAATTAATGCCTGAAGGCAACCCACTCCGCCAGGTAGCCGCCTACCCAATGACACTTGGCTTTCTCCTGTATGGGCTGGTAAGCCTGTTGCTGTTTAATGCCAGTCTCTGGGTGCTACTATTGTCATCTCTCATGCTAGTCTTGGCCCTGCTCTTGCCGTCTCTCATGCCAGTCTCACCATTCCCAAAGCTGCTTCTCATATACGGGAAGCAGACCACATCCTTAAAGCAGGTCCCACCATGGAGTTGATTGCCAGTCTCATCATGGGGAATAACTACCACCAGCTGCCCAGCCACTCAACCAGGCTCAGCCAAGTTGACACACAAACATAACCACCACATACTTCTTTATCATCTTTTGTAAGAACATATCTTTCATCATATCTCCTGCTTGTGAGAACCTGAAGTAATGATCTTTCCACATAAACTTGAATATTCCATTGACTTTTGAAAATGTCTTAGCCTTGTCCAACTCTACCAACTAGGTTTGTTCCTGACACAGCTTCAACCGGTGCCATCAACCAGGCTTGTTCATTCTCCATGTACTTCTAGTTCATTCCTTCCTTTTACTTTTCATTTTATCTATTCCCACTCTTAGCACTTCTTCCTTCTTTCTCTCCACTATGCCAAACTTGCTTTGTCTTCTGGTCCCAGATAAGTATTTCTTGCTCTATGAAACCCATTCTAATCTAAATTGCTGTTGCAGTTACAACCCAGTTTAGCAATTAATGATTTCTTTGAATACCAGATTTGACTTCATAGCTGAATTACATATCTTTTATGGACAGGGACTCTGCTCTTTCTATATTTGTTTACCCATATTTAGTGATTTCAGATCATATAAATTCAATAAAATCCATGTTGATGAACTAATATCTTGACCATAGCCCTCAATTCAGCTTAGCCCAACATTCATGTGCTGTTTGACTACTGCACCAGGTAAAAAGATAAAGATGTAAGACAAGGGCTGTGCTTCTGGAGCTCCTATTTGCAATGACCCACACACTCAATCTCAGACTTTTTCCTTGTTCAACATTTGCCACCATCCTCGATAACAAGATGAAGAAGAGCATCTGAGGCCCAGGTTTCATGGGCTTGATTCACAGCCACAAAACATTGGCTTTGGTTGTCTAAATGCCTTCCTCTTCAGTCTCTGAAGGATTTCAGTTGATGTCTTTAGTGCTAAACTCCTACAATGAGTTGCTACTGAATAATCAGCAGTATTCAGCAAGGTCGGAAACCAAGCAGATGTGTTCCACACATTTGTTTCTCTGTCACTAACGAAGTCATGTCTTAGTACCAGCTAATGCTACATGTATTCAAAATGAAGTTAAAATGGCATTCAAAAGTGAATCCAGAAAGGTACATGATCTATATGTAAATCCAAGTTGCAACCCATTCCTTTCTTAAAGCAACAAAGATGTTGACTGTGATTACAGATAATAAGAGCTTTCCTTCTGATGAAATGGGCATATACTGAACCAAGCACACACTATATTCTCATGACAAATATATTTACACTCAACTCAGAACATGGAGAGAAAAGAAAATGTCAATAGTTGACAGCTTTTTGGCCTATGGGGTGTGATACAGTTGCGTCATAAATTCATTTAAGCGCTGTGTTGAATAAATGCATGTTAGGCCTGTGCTTGTGTGTGGGGTTTTTTTTTTTGTTTTTTTTTTTTGGCCTTTCCCCCAACACATTGTTTGAATACAATGTCATGTTTCTCTGTGTTTCACAGTCCTACAGCTGCCAGGAGAGACAAACACCAAGATAATCCTTTGAGTTAAACCTGGAGTAATTTCTTCTAATGAGTAAGAATAGGAAGGAGAAAAGAACACCATGTAGGAAAATGTCTTAGTGCCAGGTGTTGGTGGATAAGTACTTCACACTGAAAACTGCACCTCAAGAATGTCAGCCACAGGGAAGTTACAAAATCCAAAAAAAAAAAAGTATTTCCACTGAAGATCTTAATCATGCCGAAAAAGGAATAAAAATAGTCAAGAGGATAGGAACCACTTAAAAGGCCACCTCTGTTTAGAAGCTGGACACCCACTCCCTTCTTGTTAATATATTTCTCATCTCAGCCAAATTGGATGCGAAGATACGTTCCATATTCCTGGCAGATCTCGAAAGATATGAAACATTTCAGACTTTGCGTGTGAAAGCATGACATATTGGTTAAGACTGAAAATAGCATGTTTCTGGTAGAGTTCAAGTATATAAGAAATACTACACCCCACTGTTTTTGTAAATGCCAGAGTTCCATTGAGTTGAGACAGATGGTAGCAGGCAAAGATGCAATCTTATAATCAAAATCTAGAATATGTCAAAAATATGTTAGCAAGCAAAATATAGCAGATTACTAGCTTCTCATGTCATGACAGCTTGCAAAACATGTTAGAATGTTGAATCTCTAGTTATGTAAATAAAGGAATAGTAAACAGAGCAGCAGCAAATGGTTTGAGAGCTCCTGTACTGATGGTCCCTTCACTGCAGTTTTGGGATAAGAATGAGTCCTGTGACCACACGGAGCCCCTGATGGACACTACCTAAAACCCACCACCATCTAGTCAATTCTGACTCAAAGCTACCCTATAAAAGAGAGTCATCACTGTCCCACCAGGGCTCCTCGATGGACATTAAGAGATCACCAATATCAAGTGTGGGGATCCATTTTCCTTACTTGATTGACAAGTTTCTCTATAATACCTAAAAACTGTTTAATTTAATTGCAGGAGGCATTTAAACTTCCCAGAGAGAATTGTGAAGATTCCATTGAGAACCATCATGCCATTTAGCTGAAAGAAACAAGAGGGTGTTATGTTGCGAAAGCAAAATTTACCCAGGCTTTTTGTATATGTCAGTCCTAGCCCAAGGAGGTTTCTTTGACAATAGGATAGCAAGGCCAAGATGCCTCTGGAGAAGGAGCTTGACCACACCCCCAGCTCTGGGTTTCGTATGAGCTTCACTAGTTTTTGATTAGAGCTTTGGAGGGTGACCAAAAACCAAAAACCAAACACACTGCCATTGAGTCAATTCTGACTCATGGTGACCCCCCCCCATAAGGTTTCCAAGACTGTAATTCATTACAAAAGCCGACTACATCACTATAGATTCAAACTGCTGATCTTTTGGGTGGCAGCCAAATGTCTTACCACAGGGCCACCAGAACTCCTTGTGGAGAGTGAAGGCAATGTTAATCATGATTAAAGGGAGATGTAGATGCTAACCAACAACGTCAGTGATTCGAATCCACCAGCTGCCCCATGGAGAACAATGTGGAAGTCTGCTTTCATAAAGATTTACAGTCTTCAAAAATCTATGGGACAGTTCTACTGTTTCCTATAGGGTCGCTGTGAGTCAGAACCAAGTTGATAGCAGTGAGCTGGGTTTGGGGTTTATAGAGTGTTATGCTTTAGTCTTGTCATATCGGATATCTCAGTCTCTTGAAGTGGAGAGGAATCAGTGACTACTCCATGCCCAGTGGACGTCTAAATACTCACCTCCTGCCCTATCATCAAGGAATACAGGGGTGGGAGTAAGGTGGTAGATAGGGGGCCTTTATGTTCTCACACCAACACTGCCAGCTCTGGTTTAAGATCCCACCTTAACACAGGCTGTCTCTTATGCCACATAATGTCAAAAACACGAAGATCAGCCCTGCCTTTTAATGTTTATAGGGTATCAAGCAAGAAATTTATTATTATTATTAATTTTGGTGTGGTAAAATGCATGTAACAAAAAAAATGTATCAAACTTTTTTAAAAAAATTTTATTGTGATATGGATGAAAGTTTACAGAGCAAACTCACTTTCTATACAGTAGCTCACATATACTTTGTCTCATGACATTGACTGCAATTTCCCACAATGCAACTGCTCCGCTCCTATTTCCTCCCCATAGTTACTTCTTCCTTGCATCCTTCCCTCCCATGCTCTCCTGCCCCCAAGCTGTCTCCCTGTGCGTACACACAAAAAAAATTTGTCAATCAGTTTTAAGTGAACAATTCAATGACATTAATTACATTCACTACATTATATAATCATCATCACTATCCATTTCCAAATGTTTGTCATCACCCCAAAAAGAAACTTAGTACCTGTTAAGCAAGAACTCCCCATCCCCTCCTTCTCCCAGTGGCTGGTAACTACTAATAAGTTTTGGTCTCTATGCATTTGCCTGTTCTATGTATTTGATGTAAATTGGATTATATAATATTTGTCATTTTGTGTCTAACATTTCATTCAGCATAATGTTTTCAAGGTTCATTCTTATTGTAGCATGTATCAGAACTTTGTTTCTCTTTATGACTGAAAAATAGTTCATTGTTTATTCATTCATTTGTTGATGGACACTTTGGTGGTTTTCACTTTTTGGCTATTGTGAATAATGCTGCAATGAATACTGGTATACAGCATCTGTTTGAGTTCCTGCTTTCAAATCTTTTGGGTCTATACTAGGAGTGGAATCACTGGGTCATATGGTAATTACATGTTTAACTTTTTGAGGAATTGCCAGTTTGTTTTCTACAGCAGTTGCACCATTTCACATTCCCACTAGCAATGGAAGATTACAATTTCGCCACATTTTTGCCAACACTTGTTATTTTTGCTTTTCAGATAATAGCTATCCCAGTGGTTGTGAAATGGTATCTTATTGTAGTTTTGATCTTCATTTCCCTGATGATTAATGATGTTGATAATCTTTTCATGTGCTTATTGGCCATTGCATATCTTCTTTGGAGAACTATCTATTCAAGTCCTATTCAACAGTCCTATTCAAGCCCTTTTTTTAATAGCATTTTTTTTGTTTTTTGCTGAGTTTTAGGAGTTCTTTATATATCCTCAATATTAAAGACTTAACCAAATATGTGGTTCCCAAATATTTTTCTCATCCTATAAATTGTCTCTTCACTTTGCTAATAAATCCTTTGATGTACAAAAATTTTTCATTTTGATAAAATCTAATTTATCTATTTCTTGTTTGTGTTTTGGTGTCATAACTAGGAATCTATTGTCAAAAACTAGATCCCCAAGCATTACCCCCATGTTTTCTTCTAAGAGTTTTATGCTTTTATTTTTATGTTAGGTCACTGAACCATTCTGAGTTCATTTTCACATGGTGTGAGGTATGAGCCCACCTTCATTTGCATGTGAAAATCCAGTTGTCTCAGTGGGGAAATTTTAATGTATAAAGAATGTGCATTTTGGAGCAAGAAAAAAAGTTGATAAACTACTTGGGTTGGAGGGTGTAGGTCCAAGGGCCTGTTCATATGACAACAACAACAACAACAAAAAAAAGGCAAATAAATATTTGGACATAAATCAAGGAAAGGAATGTGCATTGCTCCTTAGATGAAGCCAGCAAGACTGAGCACTACATTAGAGGAGAAAGGATCAGACTGGGAAATAATTGCAGTTGTGTGCCTGCCAAGTAAGGGCGATGGAAAACAAAAGTGTGGAGTGCATATTGTCAAGCTTCATTACATTGTTTTGTTTTGATATGGTGTTGAGGAGTGGGCAATTTTCTCCCCCAAACCTTCGGTTAAGGGCCCTTGCTCACTGATGCTTCTGTGTGAGTGAATTCCTCATGGAGAACTCGAACAAGGGCCGAGCCCTGTCTCTGGCCAGTGTTTCTGTGAAAACAGAGAAGCACAGGTAGAGGCAGGGAATAAAGGAACAGCTGACCTCTGGACTTCCGACACCAAACAGCACTCCCGTGAAAGCACTCCTGGAGGAGTAGGTATACTGAAGATGTGAACTGGGTACCAGAGGAGGGTCTGACATTGTAGCCTCTCAGCTTCCAGTGAACCTTAGAGTCTCTACCTTAAAGCCTTACTAAGGTTTTCATATAGTTTCTCTATGAGAAATTTTGGTGCTAGGTATTAAAATAATAAATTTGTACCCAAACTATATCTATGTCTCCATAAATCCATACAACTCAATGAAAACTTGATGTCTCCACTTTGCAAATGAGGAAAGCAAGTCTCAGAAAGGTAGGGTAACTGTCCCAAAGCCTCATAGCTGAATGGAACCATGATTAAACATCAGGAATTACAAGAGAAAAAAAGGGAGTTTGTGCAGAAGAAAATGTGTATTCATGTGATATGTATATATGCGTAAGCTAAAGACCAACCTTACAATTGTGCCCCGAAACAGATATGTTCTTCCATAGAAACTAACTACAAACATTTATTAATCAGCATCCTATTTGGCATTCCACTGAGAAAGATAATCATTTATAAGTTCAAGTAAGATCTCTTGACTACCCTACAACTGTCATTCTTTGTGTGTGTGTGTGGGGGATGACTCAGAATAGGCTTCTGATAAATAATATATGAAAAATGCTATTCACACATTCCAGTAAAATTTAAGCAAGTGAACTCTGATTGGAAGTAACAAGTGTAATAAACTAAAGGGAATACCTCGGTTTAAGCAACTATATGTTTTAGTTATCATAGAAGTGTAGATGCTAGATCTCCCACTTTATAATTCATTATTTGGTAATTCTTTCCCTAGATATATGTAAGTGGATTTCCCCTTATGGGTGTAACCAATGTAGAAAATTCTTGGAGGTCCTTGTCATATGCTAAAGAAGGCCTGGGGTCACATGAGCCTAAGAAGAGAAGGTGGCAGGCTCTTGAAGGAACTATGCATGGGAGGCAATGTGGTCAGGTAGGAAGAGCAAAAACTTTTCCCTCAGGCAGTATTGGGTTCCAATCCTCCTGCTGTATGGTTTTTGAACAAAGGACAAGCCCTCTGGGCTTTAGTTTCTTCATCTATGGTCAAAATGGACCCCATTGTGTAAGGCTGTTATGAAGATTAAATCAAACATATATATATATATAACACCCAGCACACTGTCTGCTGCTAGTTGGTACTTCATAAATTTTAGTTTCTGTTCATTATCAGAATGGTCTTCAAAGTTCCTTCAGCCTAGGTGAAACCAATTTTAAGGAGTAATTGTTCATTTTATTTAACATCAATTTTTGTATCAGGTGCCACACAAGACACTAGAATTGCAAAATTGTGTAAGATACTATCTTTTATGTAATGAACTCACATAATGATCAAGAAACAGAGATGCCAATGTGTAGTTACAATCACATAAGAAGTGTTCCCTTGAGGTGTTGAAAAGGTATGTCGAAGTCCAGGTGACCAGGTGTCTACAGGTACAAATGAGTTCAGGGATGTCTTCCCAGGGGAGGTGGCAGTGGGAACCTGAGAAGGAGTTCACTGAGTTGTCAAGCCCAGATGGAAGAAACCACCCGTGTTCTTATAAAGATGAACCTCTCATTTTGTTGAAATGATCAAAATAACTGTTCTATTTGAAGAACACTATTCATGTCCTATCTTCAGAGTCATCAAGGCAGTGTGTGGATCAAGTAGGAGGGGTTCGTGACCTGCCCCTTGCTTGTGAGGTGGACCAGAAACCCTGTGGAGTACAGGGGCTATGTCCATCTTATCTCCAGTTGTATTGCCAGTACCCAGCACAGTTCTTAATATATACTAGGTGGTGGGAAAACTCTGTTCATGAATGACAGTACAACCCACCCCAGGGGAGGGTGGAACCACAAATGTTGGTTTGACTGGATACTGTGTCCAAGGACCTGAAAATTCCTTGTCTCTGTTCAGGCCAAGGGTATAAGTTGGTTCTTGGGGAGCTTACAGGCATCTTCATAGGAAGATACAGTCTGGCCATAGGGAATGTGAGCAAGGAGATCAACAGGCCAGTGACTTTGGAAAGTTCTTAGAGAGCAAACGCTCTGGGGATCAAAGTCCTAGACACTATACTGGCTATCAAAATCAGGGCTGAATTCTGTGAGAAAGAGGAAGCAGTTATGTTAGAGCAAGGGAGACTCGTGGGTTCAGTGTGCAAACCCGGGGTCCCTTGCCCCAGATCAATGAAACAAAAAACAAACTGCCTTCGAGTCAGATCCAATTCACAGTGACCCCTTCTTGGGTTTCCGAGGCAGTATCACTAGGAAAGTAGATTGCCCATTCTTCCTTCCAAGGAGTGGCTGGTGGGTTTGAAACACCAGCCTTCTGGTTAGCAGTCAAATGCCTTAGGCACTATATTCACCCCCGCCCAAGTTAAAGCTGACTTGCCTGCAATTGCACCTGAGCTGGGTCCTGGAAAAGTTATTTTCCAGAGACAGAGAAAGTAAAGCAGGGGTTCTTTCATTCTGAAAGTATAACAATAGCTAACACTGCTGTCAATGACTGATATTGGAATATATAGATACAGATTAGCCACACAAATCTCTGGATCTTAATTTAACTTCTGCTGTGTACATGCTCTATGCCTGGAAACCCCAAAGCATTACCAAAATATTAGGCTAATTAATGGAGTTGGAAAATGTCACTACTGGGGGCTGAGGGTTAGTCATGAGCCAAATTCTGATACATGAATAATGTTAAATGCTAAAGCCTGCATATTCACACAGTGTGTAGACTGGTCACAAAGTCACTCACTGACACCTTGGTGGGCAGGAAATATGGAGTTTCATCATTTTCCTATTATTTGAGGTGATCATCTTTGTGAGCACCCATCCACTGAGCAGACGGGGGGAAAAAATTAGATTTAGTCCAGTCTAGCCAAGTCAATCCAATGCAATCACTTAATGGGTCCCTTTCAGTAAATATTCAATATCTTAAGCTAGAATTCTCTGTCTCTCAGATTATCTCTTCATCTCCCTACTTCTCAACAATGAAGGCATCTAAAGGTTGAAATGGTAAATAGTTGTATGAAAAGACATGGATGTGAATATAGATCTAATGCAACAGGGCGGTAGGTGGGCTGTGTTGCCAGAAAGATGTCTTGGACAAGATGTTAGGGTGATATGAGAAAAGAAGTAGGTTACTATTTTGTGTATAGCAGGATCCAGCCTTACCTATGCAAGCCAACTCTTCCTTTCCCAAACCATTTTAGAAATCTAGCCCTCAGCTGTCTGGTGGCACAGTGCCTAAGGCATTCGACTGCTCACCAAAAGGTTGCCGGTTCATACCTACCAGACACTCCTCGGAAGGAAGACAGGGCAATCTACTTCTGTAAAGATTTACCACCTCAGAGACCCAGTGGGGGTTGCTGTGAGTTGGAATTGACTCGATGGTAGTGAGTTTGGTTTGGATTTTAGCCCTCTACTCTAGGATGATGAACAACAGAGAAGGGCATCTGATCTAAAATGCAAAGGAAATGATCATGACAATGGTGATTACTACTACTATGACGATCCAATACTGATATAAAGACCTTTGGTGACACAGTGGTTAAATGCTTGGCTGCTAACTGAAAGTTTGATAATATGAACCCACCAGAAGTTCTGGGGAGAAAGACCTGGCATTCTGCTTCTGTAAAGATTACAGCCAAAAAAAACTCTATGGAGCAGTTCTAGTCTATCACATAGGGTACTATGAGTCAGAATCAATTCGACAACATCCAACAACAACACTTGTACAGTCATGCACAGTCTAACATCTGTTAAAGCAACATCTGACTGCATATATTTCTGTGGTCCCAACCCCCACAAAGCCTATTACATTAAAAATTTGAGGTACAAACAATGGTTCCTAGTTATTTATATAGGTGTTGCTTTGTGACATGTATCAAAACATTATTATTGCTATCACTGTATTATTATGTTAAAGATGTTTTAGTATATATGCAAGTGTTTCTTTAATGTTTTATATACACAGAAAGGTACACTATATACTATATACTAAGATAAACATTTGACTAATTGACTTTTGATAAGAATTGTACATAACTGTTCCCACTTATGTAGAAATTCAACTTAAAGACAGACTTAAGAACAGAACTCGTTCATAATGTGAGGACTACCTGTATATAATATGGTGTTCACAATGTGCAGATCATCTAACATTCTATTTCACAGAACATATTGTAGATGTTAAATAATGCATGACCCTGTATAGTAATTGCTATTTGCCAGGCTTTTTTTCTAAGTCTTTTACATATACAAATCACTTAATCTTCATAACAGTTCCATCTTACAGGTTCTAGTTATTATCTCCATTAACATCAACTCATCGTTAGATGTGCGGTGGCCAAAGAGATATTTTGTGTGTGGTGTTAGGAATGGAATAAGAAGGTGACAGGGTGTGTCCTGGAAATTTTAGATTGATAATAAACTAATTGCATCAGTTATTTATTAATGTACACTGGTGCCAGCATTTTATCCATGTGATCACATTTAAATCTTACTAGTGAGGCAGCTCTGGTAGCATAGTGGCTAAAGCACTTGACTGCTAACCAGAAGGCTGGCGGTTCAAACCCACCAGCCACTCCTCGGAAGGAAGGTTGGGCAATCCTACTTCCGTAGTGATACTGCCTCGGAAACCCAAGGAGGGGTCGCTATGAGTCGGGGCCGACTCGACGGCACATAACAACAACAACAACAACAGTGAGGCAGCAAAAAGATTGGTGGTGCTCACCTGATGGAGACTGTCACTATCTGCATTGGAAACATTTAAGGTTAGCTTCTTCTCATCCCCAGCCTCAGAGTATAGGTATTCAGAATCATATTTTTCTCCCTTAAAGGATTCAAACACATTTAGGCCAGCTTAAGCCAATGTTGGTTACTGGCCATGAAGATGACAGCCCAGGAGATGCCAATAAGAGCAAGAAAGAGATTTCTTGATGAATTTCACAAGGATACAGAATATGAGTGGCCAAAATTTTTCTTGTTAAGAAGAAAGTGAACATCCAAAGCTCATGAGTTAGTAATTTGGACAGAGGGAATGAAGGATTGCTCTTTTTGAGGAAGGATAAACTATCCTCTGGGTTCACCCAGATGTGAGCACTCCTTTGGGGTTGATAAGGATGGAGTCCACCAGCCAGAATGGGTTTTCAATAGAAAGCCTTTACTTGGTACTGTAGCCAATTTAATATTTTAAATCAAATAATAATAAAAGCTAACATCTATCAAGCTGTCAAAGGGTGCCAAGTACTATGATAAACATATTGTTGTTGTTGTTGTTACTTGCCGTCGAGTCGGACCCGACTCATAGCGACCCCTCCTTGGGTTTCCAAGGCAGTATCACTATGGAAGTAGATTGCCCCATCTTCCTTCCAAGGAGTGGCTGGTGGGTTTGAACCGCCAGCCTTCTGGTTAGCAGTCAAGTGCCTTAGCCACAATGCTACCAGAGCTCCCATATTATATGATATAATTATCCCAACAGTACTATGGGATAGATTCTGCTATTATCCTCATCTTACAAATGAGAAAACTGAGATGAAAAAAGGGAGGTAACTTAACTTACCTGCTTTCTGCAACTACCATTTCATATCTCCTGCTCTTCCTTGAAGACAGCAACTCTTCCTCGTCCATTCTCACTCTCCAATGATTACTCAAGGAATTAGTGGCAATCCATAGATGCCCATCTCCACATCATTCTTTCAACATTTGGGCCCATTAACTCTATCTTAACTCTTCATGTGGAGGATGAATTGCCCATTCTCCTAGCAAAGGCACATCTTCCACTGTGCACAGGTTCAGAATCCTCTCTCCTTCAATTTTCCCAATCAATTTTCTCTTTTTACTGGAAGATTTCCATCCTATAAATATGTGCTTATTTCTCTTATTTTAAAAAATAAAACAAACAAAACCTCAAGTCTCTCTTGACCCTGTTTTCTCCTCTAATTATAGGCTTACTGGCTTTCTCCCTCATTTTCTTTAAATAAATTAAGTAATGTAATTAATCCACAACTTGTCTGTCAGTTCATCATACTGTGGTGGCTTGTGTGTTGTTGTGAGGCTCAAAGCTATGCCACTGGTATTTCGAATACCAGAAGGGTCACCCATAGTGGACAGGTTTTAGCAGAGCTGCCAGACTAAGACAGACTTGGAAGAAGGAAGGGGCCATCCACTTTTGCAACAATTAGGCACTGAAAACCTTAAGAATAGCAGTGAAGAAAAAAAAAAAAAAAGAATAGCAGTGAAACACTGTCTGATATATTCCTAGAAAACTTTATGAATAGCAGTGAAACTTTGTCTTATATAGTACTAGAAGACGAGCAATTTAGGTTTGAAGGCACTCAAAATAAGACTGGGGAAGAGCTGCCTTCTCAAAGTAGAGTTGACCCCAATGATGTGGATGGAGTAAAGCTTTTGGGACCTTCATTTGCTGATGGGGCACACTCAAAATGAGAAGAAACAGCTGCAAACATCCATTAATAATTGGAATATGGAACATACCAAGTATGAATCTAGGAAAATGAAAAGTTGTAAGAAATGAAATAGAAAACATAAATATTGACATCCTAGGCATTAGTGAGCTAAAATTAACTGGTATTGGCCATTTAGAATCAGACAATCATATGATCCACTATGGTGGGAATGACAAATTGAAGAGGAATGGCATCACATTTGTTGTCACAAAGAATGTTTCAAGATCTATTCTGCAGTACAATGCTGTCAGTGATAGGATAATAACCACATACCCACAAGGAAGACCAGTTAATACTACTATTATTCAAATTTACACACCAACCACTAAAGCCAAAGATAAAGAAATTGAAGATTTTTACCAACTTCTGCATTCTGAAATTGACCAAACATTCAATCAAGATGCATTGATTACTACTGGTGACCGGAATAGGAAAAGTGGAAACAGAGATGGGCATCAACACTTGGAAAATATGGCATTGGTGATAAAAATGACATCAGAGATCGCATGACAGAATTTTGCAATATCAATGACGTATTCATTGCAAATACTTTTCTCAACAACATAAAATGGCAGCTATACATGTGGACCTCACCAGATGGAATATACAGGAATCAGATTGACTATATCTGTGGAAAAAGGTGAGGGAGAAACTCAATACCATCAGTCAACACAAGACCAGGAGCTGACTGTGAAACAGATCATCAATTCCTCGTATGCAAGTTCAAATTGAAGCTTAAGAAAATTAAAACATGTCCTTGAGAGCCAAAATATGACCTTGAATATATCTCACTTGCATTTAGAGACCATCTGAAGTATAGATTTGACACACTGAGCACCGATGACTGAAGACCAGATGAATTGTGGGAAAATGCCAAGGACATCATACATGAAAAAAGCAAAAGGTCATTAAGAAGACAGGAAAGAAGAAAAGACAAAAATGGATTTAAGAAGAGACTCTGAAACTTGGTCTTCAAAGGAGAGTAGCTAAAGCGAATGGAAGAAATGATGATATAAAAGAACTGAACAGAAGATTTCAAAAGGCAGATCGAGAAGACAAAGTAAAGTTTAATATGCAAAGACTGGAGTTAGAAAACCAAAAGAAAAGAACATGCTTGGCATTTCTGAAGCTGAAAGAACTGAAGAAAAAATTCAAGCCTCAAATTGCAATATTGAAGGATTCTATGGGCAAAATATCAAACAATTCAAATGTGGGGGCAACTGATTGGAAGAGATTAATATTTGTGCCCATTCCAAAGAAAGATGATCCAAAAGAAAGTGGAAATTATCGAACAATAATATAATTAATATATAATTAATATCACATGCTAGTAAAATTATGCAGAAGATAATTCAAAAGAGGTTGCAGCAGTATACTGACAGGGCCCTTCCAGAAATTCAAGTTGGATTCAGAAGAGGATGTGGAATAAGAGCTATCATTGCTGATGCCAGATGGATCTCAGCTGAAAGCAAAGACTACCAGAATGATGCGTACCTGTGTTTTATTGACTATACCAAGGCATTTGAATATGTGGATCATAACAATTTATGGATAACATTGCAAAGAATTAGAATTCTGGAACAATTAACTGTGCTCATGAGGAACCTGTTCATAGACCAAGAGGCTGTCATTCAAACAGAACAAGGGGTAACTGCGTAGTTTAAAATCAGGAAGGGTGTGCATCAGGATTGTATCCTTCTACCACACTTGTTTAATCTGAGTGCTGAGCAAAAAATCCAAGAAGCTGGACTGTATGAAGAAGAAGGCAGCATCAGGATTGGAGGAAGACTCAATAATGACCTGTGATATGCAGATGACACAACCTTGCTTGCTGACAGTGAAGCACTTGAAGCACTTACAAATGATCAAACTATATTCTTCAGTATGAATGACACCTCAACATGAAGAAAACAAAAATCCTCACAACTGGATCAGTAAACATCACAACAAATAGAGAAAAGATTGCAGTTGCCAGGGATTTCATTTTACTCGGATCCACAATCAACACCCATGGAAGCAAGAGTCAAAAAATCAGACGTTGTATTGCACTGGGCAAATCTGCTGCAAATGACCTCTTTAAAGTGCTAAAGAGCAAAGATGTCACTTTGAAGACTAAGGTGAACCTCACCTAAGCCAGGGTATTTTCAATTCCCTCATATGCATATGAAAACTGGACAGTGAATAAGGAAGACTGAAGAAGAGTTGATGCCTTTGAATCATGGTGTTGGTGAAGAATACTGAAAATACCATGGACTGCCAGAAGAACAAACAAATCAGTGCTGGAAGACGTGCAGTCAGGATGCTCCTTAGAAGTGAGCATTACTAGACTTAATTTCACCTTCTTTGGTCATGTTGTGAGAAAGACCAGTCCCTGGAAAAGGATGTCGTGTATGGTGAAGTAGAAGGTTGGCAAAAAGACCCTTGTTTTGCTTCTCTAGAGCTGCTCTAACAGAAGGGAGCTCTGGTGGTGTAGTACCTAAGGCATTTGACTGCTAACCGGAAGGCTGGAGGTTCAAAACCACCAGCCACTCCTCAGAAGGAAGATTGGGCAATCTACTTCCATAGAGATACCACTGTGGAAACCCAAGGAGGGGTCACTATGAGCCAGAATCAATTCAATGGCAAATAGAAAATACCACAAATGGGTGGCTTTAACAAACAGAGATTTATTCTCTTACAGTTTAGAAAGCTAGAAGTTTGAGTTCAAAGTGCCAGA
>NW_006921617.1:6928746-6935974 GCF_000298275.1 Orycteropus afer afer
CTAAGGCAGCTGCCCAGCTGCTCCAGCAGACTCCACCATGGAGGTGATCACCAGTCTCATCATGGGGAATAACTACATCCAGCTGCCCAGTCACTCACAACCAGGCCCAGCCAAGCTGACACACAACTGAACTACCACAACCCTCAATGAGATGGACTGACACAGTGGCTGCAAGACGGGCTCAAGAATAGCAAGGATTGTGAGGATGGCGCAGGACTGGGCAGGGTTTCCTTCTGTTGTACCTACTGTCACTATGAGTCGGAGCTGATTGGGGGCACCTAACAACAACAACAATTTAATTAATTGCTTACTTTAATTTACCATTACCTTTCCATTGAGGCTTTCTCTTATTATTTTATTTGAAAGCATCAGTTTATCCTCACTCCTTGTTCTTTTTTTCCCCATAACTTTTACCACCGCGCCTGATTCTTCTTGCAGGCTTCTGATCTCTGGCTTTATGTTCTGAAATTACTACTAGGAGTAAAATACTTATTTGTTTTCCCATTTTTTGTAAAATGGTGACTTCATCTCCATCCCCAGGAGGGAGCTATATTGGCATGATAACCTTTGACCCTTCCTTTCCTCTCTTACTTATTCTTCTCTAGAAAGAGAGTAATGCTTTTGCTGTTGTTGAGAAGGGGAGAAGGTGACATCCACTGAGCCAATTTAACCATGGAGGGAACTGCTGCATTAAAATGCTGTGGGGGCTTTGGTACTATCTAGTCTGTTCCTGAGCCCCAAGTAGGCTTCCTGCTCCAAAGTGGGCACCCTGAAGGATGGCAGCTGTGCTTTGATTTCAATCCAACCAGTACTCTGCTTTGAGAGGTCGTTGGGTGCTGCCTAGCAAGAAATGAAGCCAATACAGAAGAATGGAAGGAAGAAAAGAGGGAGGGAAGGACGGATAGAATTCAGCAGGCTTTGAATCCATTTGCTTTCAGTGCAGAAGCAAAGGAAGGAAGAGGGGAGGGAGGAAGGGAGGAAAAAAGAAGGAAAGAAAGGAGGAAGGGAGGTAGGGAAGGAAGGGAGGATGCTGGCATTATTTTGTTCTGCATTTACCTCCTTGTACTGTTGTCTTTTTGCTGAGGATCTAAATGTGCAGGATAGGTGCTTAATCACCATTCACTAACCAGATACAAATTCACTGATCATATCCTGTCTCTCAGTTTCATTTTTTTTTTTTTTTTTTCATGAATATATGGCTGCTCTCTTCAACTAGAATTCAAGTTCTGGAAGCAGAAAGTATGAATTCTACTAATGTCTGTAGCAGAAAGCCAATTGGATTAAGTAAAAGTACAATACTTTATGATCATTCCTGTAATGCTGTGTAAGTAGATTCCACGAGTTCATTGTTTCAAACCACTCCAACACTACCTGATACTAGTAAAATATTGAAAGTGACTTTTCAATAAATTGATAACTACAGTGAATAAGCTACCTTCTAAATGGGTCACCCAAAATAAATCCTCTGAAGGAAGAAACACTGAAAGATAACCAATGCTGCCTCTCTCCTTGACGATGCTGGCTTTCCTCCAATCAGGGCCAAGTGACCTCGATTCCTTGCCACAAGTCATTGTAGCTCAATAAAATCAGCCTGCAGTGTTGGTGGCTGGGCTCTCTCCAGGAAAGCTGCCCACACTGAAAGCGAATGGATACAAAGCCTGCTGAATTCTATCCAGATAATATCTGAGCTCCCGGCAAGAAGGAAATGCCACCGCCATCTGCCTCTGTTTGTGATGACCTGGGAATAAATAAAAATTAACCTTGGTTCTTGAATGAATCATGGAGCTTATCAACACTTCCTTTGTGTCTCTAATGACTATGGTGAAACAAGTTTACAGCGAATTTTGGAGGGGCAGGGCAGGAAGGTCATTGTTCTCAATCAGGCATGATGCTTCCCACCTACTTTGCCTTATATTGTGTGCCACCAATGCACTATATGCCTCGTGTTGGTGATTATGAAAATTAGGCCACAAAGTGTTTTTCAACCAGCAGGCGTTCAATGAATCATTGAGAATGAGAGCAGGAGAAAAGGAAAGAAGGAAGGAAAGGAAGGAGAGAGAGCAGAAAAGAGGGAAGGGATGAAGGCCATAGTTGCCGGGTCATCACCAGTGGACTGATGACTGAGGTGGGAGTCAAGGGAGCTGCATCTGGCTTCTTCCCAACTGTAGAATGAAAAGGCCAGTTTCTGTCCTCATTGCTTAACACACATTATTTCCTTCAATCCCCATAGAAGCCCCATGACATCAGTCCCTATTTTAGAGATTAGAGTATAATCTCAAAAAAAGTTAAATTTGCCCAGGGCACTCAGAAAGAAAATTAAAAAGCCAAGATCTGAACCCAACTGTGTCTGAATCCAAAAACCAAACACTTTGGACTACTCTGCCCTGATTCTCAGGAGCTCTGGTGGTGTAGTGCCTAAGGCATTTGACTGCTAACCAGAAGGCCAGAGGTTCAAACCCACCAGCCACTCCTCAGAAGGAAGAATGGGCAATCTACTTCTGTAGTGATACTGCCTCAGAAACCCAAAGAGGGGTCGCTATAATGAGATCTGACTCAAGGGCAGTGAATTTTGCCCTGATTCTCAGTGGAAATGCCACTAGCACAGGGAGAGAACTATTATTAGTTGGTAATTCAAGTCAGATTCAGCTATTAGCTCTATTTTGTACTAACAAGCTAGTCATTTGTTGTTGTTGTTAGATGCCATTGAGTCAGCTCCAACTCATAGTGACCTATGTACAACAGAACAAAACCCTTCTCAGTCCTGTGCCAGCCTCAAAATTTTTGCTATGCTTTAGCCCATCATTGCAGCCACTGTGCCAATCCATCTCTCTGAGAGTCTTCCCCTTTTTCACTGACCCTCTCCTTTACCAAGCATGATATTCTTCTCCAGAGACTGGTCCCTTCTGACAACATGACCAAAATACATGAGAGGAAGTCTGGCCATTCTTGCTTCCAAGGGGCATTCCAGCTGCACTTCTTCCAGGACAGATTTATTTATTCTTCTGGCAATTCATGGTATTTTCAGTATTCTTCCCCAACACCACAACTCAAAAGCATCAATTCCTCTTCAGTCTTTCATATCCATTGTCTAGTTTTCACAGGCATATGAGGCTATTGAAAATAACATGGCTTGGGTGAGGTGCATTTTAGTCCTCTAAGTGGCATCTCTGCTCTTTAGGACTTTAAAGAGATCTTTTTCAGCATATTTGCCCAGGGCCTTATGACATCTGATTTCTTGACTGCTGCTTCCATAGGTGTTGTTTGTGGATCTAAGTGAAATGAAATCCCTAACATGAATCTTCCTTCTATTTATGACGATATTGCTTACTGGTCCAGTTGTGAGGATATTTGTTTTCTTTATGAAATGTAATCCCTACTGAAAAGTGTAGTCTTTGTTCATCAGTAAGTGCTTCAAGTCATCTTCACTTTCAGCAAGCAAGGTTGTGTCATTTGCATATTGCATGTTGTTAATGAATCTTCCTCCGATCCTGATGCCACATTCTTCTTCAGATAGTCCAGCTTCTCAGATTATTTGCTCAGCATATAGACTGAGTAAGTATGGTGAGAAGATACAACCCTGACACACACCATCCTTGATTTTAAGCCATGCAGAATCCCTTTGTTCTGTTTGAATGACTCCCTCTTGGTCTATTCAGGTTCCTCATGAGCACAATTAAGTGTTCTAGAATTCCTATTCTTTGCAATGTCATCCATAATTTGTTATCATCCATGCAGTCAAATGCATTTGCACAGTCAATAAAAAACACTGAAATATCTTTCTGGTATTCTTTGCTTTCATCCAAGATCTGTCTGTCATCATCCATGATATCCCTCATTTCATGTCCTCTTCTGAATCCAGCTTGAATTTCTGGACGTTCCCTGTCAATATATTCCTGCAACTGCTTTTGAATGATCTTCAGCAAAATTTTACTTGCATGTGATATTAATGATATTATCTGATAATTTCTGCATTCTGTTGGATCAACGTTCCTTGGAATGGGCACAACTATGGATTTACTCCAGTTGGCTGGCCAGGTAGCTGTCTTCCAAATTTCATGACACAAATGAATGAATGAATGCACACATCCAGCACTAAATCCCAGGAATTCTGTCAATTCCTGGAGACTTGTTTTTCACCAATTCCCTCAGTGCAGATGAGACTTCTTCCTTCAATACCATTGGTTCTTGATCATATGCTACCTTCTAAACTGAAGCCCCAAAGAAATGGAAAAAGGTAGAAGCACATTTTGATTTGGGTTAGGAGTTGGGGAAGGGAGAGATGGTGGGAGGGCCCTGGAAGAGCAAAGGGCAAATAGTTGTAGATTATGGGAGCTCTGGTAGCGTAGTGCCTAAGGCATTTGACTGCTAACCAAAAGGTTGGTGGTTCAAACCCATCAGCCACTCCTTGGAAGGAAGGTTGGGCAATCTACTTCCATACTGATACTGCCTCAGAAACCCAAGGAGGGGTCACTATGAGTTGGGTCTGACTCGATGGCAAATAACAACAACAACAACAACAATTTAAACTTCATTGGTTCTGGCATTTCTGGACTTCTGAGCACAGGCTGCCTCTCCTCAGAAAACACCCTGACCCTGGAGTCTTAGTATCACATTTAAAATGTGTTATCAGGATAGAATGGTCCAGAACTTTTACCACTGAGAGTATATATGTGGAGAAAAGGTTCAGGTGTATTTTCCATGAAATGGTTACGGTGAGAACTTAGCCAACTCAGCCATAGTTTAAAAATTCATAGTTTGTAGAAAATGAGAAAAAGAAGGAAAAAGATGCTTTGATCAAATGACTCCTAGGTTATACCTCTCGAAGACATACCTAGAGTGTTAAGACTATCTCCATGGCCAAAGTCAAAGGCAATGGGTATTCTGGATTTCTGGTATCCAAACTTGAAACTAATTTCCTCTTTCAAATGATAATTCTAAATAAGTAAGTGTGAGTACTAGTCCCAGAAATCTGAATCATCTGTAGAGAATAACTGGAAGCTTGGTGAGCTGAACCAGCTATTTCAGAAACTTCTTTTGTTTTGCTTCACTAACATCATTTTCAACAAAGAGCTAAACATCTCTTACATACTGACATATGGTACCTTCTATTTATAACAAGATTAACAATTCATTCCCACCTTGATTGAATCTGGCTTTATTGAGATGTCACAACAGATTCTCACAGCCTGCAAAGGGAAAGACTTACAAATGATAATATTATGACAAGCAAGACACCTAAAAGTAAATGAATCATAATTGATGACAATTAGAAAGAGTTCAGCACAAACACAGAATCATATCAGTGATAGTAAGCAGGATTCATTTCTTGCATAGTGACTTGGAGAAATTCTTCTGAATTTTTATTGAGAAGTTGAAATTCATTCAAATCTGTTAGTTCATATTTTGTTTCCTTATTAATGTGTGAAGGATCTTCATGGTTTTAGGATTTCAGCATACATATATTTCTGGTCCACAGCTTCACGTGAGCTTCTTATTTTAGAAGGATAAAACAGATGAGTCTTGTAGAGTATCTGGCCAAAAGCAAAGGCACCATCTTTGACACCTCCTTCTTCTTTTCACCCCACATATAAGCAAGACTTAGCAATTTCACCTCCTCAGTATTTACACACTCTTTCCTTTTCTCTTCATCCATACTGTTTCTATTACAGACTGAACCACCTGAAAACTTTGCTTCCTTCCTGGTCTAATGCCACCAATCAACTACCCAAAGTAATCTTTCCAAAATGCTTACAATTTCTCTGTGTCTCCCAATTGTTCTGAGCATCTAGGTCAAATATCTAAGTCCTACACAGGTGTGTGACCACTTGCCTGAGATGTTCCATTGCTTGGTTATGGAGAGCAGATTCTGAAGTGCCTGGGTTCAAATCCTGAATCTATCACAAGGTTGACCTTGGAGAAGCCCTTTAGCTTGTCTGACCCTCAGTTTCTGAGTCTATAAAATGAAGATATTAATAGTACCTATCTTATTAGAATTAGCTGTATAAAATCTTCTTGGAACAGAGTCTGACATATAGTAGACACTTGGTCAGTGTTAATGTCTCTTCTCAACACATCACAGACCATTCTCACTTGTATGCCCTATGCTCCAGCTTCTTATTTCTTCTAAGATGCCTGCCACTGAATTAGTTCCTACTCTTAGTGACCACCATTGGTTTTTTTAAGGATGTAAATTTTTATTCTTCCTCCTGTGGAGCAGCTGGTGAGTTTGATCCACTGACCTTCTGGTTAACAGCCAAATGTCTTACCTGCTACACCACCAGAACTCCTTAACTGTTAATGTTACTTCTCAGAACATCACAAACCATTGTTATTTGTACAATCTATGTGGCAGCTTCTTATTTCTTCAAATGTGCTAAATTCCTCCACCCTATACCACAGGACCTTTGCTCGGACATTGGCTGTTCCCTCTAACTGAAAAGTCCTCTGTGGTCATCTCCACCAGTCCCACCCTCCCACACTTTGCCTGGATAATCCTAATCTTTTATATGTGTCTTCTCTCACATCACTTCCTCAGAGAAATCCTTAACTACTCCCATCTCCTTTATTCATAGCTGAGCCAGATTGCATTGTAAAACACTCTCCTTGTGCTTCATACAGATTTTCCTTTTTTTTTTTTTTTTTAACTTTTTGTTGTGATTTGGGTGAAATCTTAATGATTCTCCTTGTTCTTAGCACAACTGAAAACAATATGTGGCCACTTTTTCTGGTTAACACTTGGCCTCAATACTGAAAGCTTTGATGAGGACAAGGATTAAGTTTATCTTGTTTACTATTATGTAACCTGAACCTTAATATGTTGGATGAATGAATCTAGTTCATATTACCTCCCTCATTAACAAATAATATTAGTTTATTTACTGTAACAGGTAGCAGATGTTGGAAACAAAGAATTACCAGTAGTTGGAAAATTTGGCCTTCCTGATAGAAATAATGCTGGAGATCACATGATAAAATTTTGCAAGACCAGCAACTTATTGATTGCAAATACCATTTTTCAACAATATAAGTGATAGCTGTATATGTGGACTTCACCAGATGAAATACACAGGAATCAGATTGATTACATCTGTGGCAAGGGATGATGGAAAAATTAAATATCTTTGGCCTAAATGAGGCCAGGAGCTGATTGTGGAACAGACCATCAACTGCTCATATGCATGTTCAAGTTGAAGTTGAAGACAATTAAAACAAGTCCACAAGAGCCAAA
>NW_006921617.1:6936074-6954639 GCF_000298275.1 Orycteropus afer afer
AAACAATATCATTAATATCACATGCAAGTAAAATCTTACTGAACATAATTCAAAAACGGTTGCAGCAATATATTGACAGAGAACCTCTAGATATGCAATTCAGAAGAGGAAGTGGAACAAGAGATTCATTGCTGATATCAGATGGATCTTGGCTAAAAGAAAAGAACACCAGAAAGATGTTTATTTGTGTATTATTGACTATGCAAAAGCATTCAATTGTATGGATCACAACAAATTACGGATAACATTGAGAAGAATGGGAATTCCAGAACACTTACTTGTACTCATGAGGAACCTGTACATTCAACAGAACAGTCATTTGAACAGAACAGGGGGCACTGCATGGTTTAAAATCAAGAATGGAGTGTATCAGGGTTGTATCCTTTCACCATATTTATGCAATCTGTATGCTGAGCAAATAATCTGAGAAGCTGGACTATATGAAGAAGAACATAGCATCAGGATTAGAGGAAGACTAATTAACAACCTGCGATATGCTGATGACAGAACTTTGCTTGCTGAAAGTGAGGGTGACTTGAAACACTTACTGATGAAGATTGAAGACTACAGTCTGCTGTATGGATTCCACCTGAATGTAAAGAAAACAAAAATCCTCAAACCTGACCAATAAGCAGCATCACAATAAATTTAGAAAAGATTGAAGTTGTCAAAGATTTCATATTACTTTGTTCTACAATCAACACCAATGGAAATAGCAGTAAAGATATCAGATGATGTATAGCACTGGAAAATCTGCTGCAAAAGACCCCTTTCAAGTGCTGAAGAGCAAAAGATAACTCCTTAAAGACTAAGGTGCACCTGACACAAGCCATGGTATTTTCAATCACCTCATATGCATGTGAGAGCTGGACAATGAATAAGGAAGACTGAAGAAGAGTTGATGCTTTTGAGTTATGGTGTTAGCAAAGAATGCTGAAGGTACCGTGGAATGCTAAAAAAGCCAACAAATCTGTCCTCGAAGAAGTGCAACCAGACTACTCCTTGGAAGTGAGAATGGCCAGACTTTGTCTCACCTGCTTTGGTCATGTTGTAAGAAGGGACCACTCCCCGGAGAAGGATATCATGCTTGGTGAAGTGGAGGCTCAGTGAAAAAGGGGAAGGCCCTCAACAAAGTGGATTGACACAGTGGCTACAGATGGGCTTGGATATAGCAGAGATCATGGGGCTGGCATAGGACCAAGTAACACTTTGTTCTGGAAGGGTCGCTATGAGTTGGAGACAACTCAATGGCACCTAACAACAACCACTGCAGCAGGCAGAATAATGACTCCCAAAATGTCCACATACTAATCACCAAAACCTGTAAACATGTTACCTTGCATGGCAAAATGGACTTTGCAGGTGTGATTAAGCTAAGGATCCTGAGAAGGGGAGAAAGCCCTGGGCTAACTGGGTGGACCCCGTGTAATCACCATTTCCAGTTGCCATCAAGTCAGTTCCAATTCATGGCAAGGCCATGTGTGTCAGAGTAGAACTGGATTCCACAGGGTTTTCAATGGCTGATTTTTTAGGTCACCAGTGCTTTCTTCATGGAGCTTCTGAGTAGACTCAGTCCTCTAATCTTTCTGTTACTGGCTGAGAGCATTAACTGCATCACTCAGAGACTCCAAAAACAAAAGTCCTTATAAGACGGAGTCAAGAGAGTCAGAATCAGAGTGATACATCCTGAGAAAGGCTCAACCAGCTATTGCTGACTTTGAAGATGGAGGAAGGCAAGCAAGAGTCAAGGAATAGGAGCAGCCTCCAGAAGTTGAAAAAGGCAAGGAAATGGATACTCCCCTGGAGCTTCCAGAAAGAATCAGCCCTGTCAATACCCCGATCTTAGACCTATGAAATCCAGTTCAAATTTCTGACTTCAGAACTATTTTAAAAACAACAACAACAACAAAAAAAACCTCATTGCCGTCAAGTCGGATCTGACTCATAATGATCCCTCTTTGGGTTTCCAAAGCAGTATCACTACAAAAGTAGATTGCCCAATCTTCCTTCCAAGGAGTGGTTGGTGGGTTTGAACTGCCAATCTTCTGGTTAGTGGTCAAATGTCTTAGGCACTATGCCACCAGAGCTATAAGACAATAAATTTCTGTTGTTTTAAGCTACCAAGTTTGTGGTCATTTGTTATAGCAGCAATAGGAAACTAATACACCTACCCAAGGTGAAACAGCAACAGCAAAACTGAGGTCAGAATCTAAGCGTCTAGACCTCCCAGGACCCTGTTCTTTCCACTAGATGGTCCTGCCTCTACCTCTCAAGGATTGTTAGTTTTCTGATTTACTTTCATCTTTTTTTTTTTTTTTCCAGAGGAAGAAATCGTTAGAGATGCAGCTGCTTACATGCAAGTTCATGTGCTCGGAGCACGGATACTCAGAGGTGACTGTGTGCGGGTGGCGTGTGGGATTAGACTGCTCTGAATGGCTTCACAATAGGGTCCCAGGGGAGGGCCGAGGTCCCAGGCCAGGAACGCTCACATGCACACCCTCTCCTGTCTGTGCAGCACAAAGCCTGACAAGGTCTTGCTCATGTTTCAAAGCACTTCCTCTTTTCAGAGCTATTTGTTATTGTCTCTGCCATCACAAGTTTAAAAAAGGAAAGTTAATTAAATATGGAACAAGACTGAGCAACATCTTTTAAACCATCATGTCATTAGAACTGGAATCCTTAGAGAGATGTTTAAAAGGGGTTTGAGAACAATGACTGTTCAATCAGATATTTATGGGCATAGTTATGTAAACACACTCTTTATTGTCTATGTATATTTAATATAATTATCAGTTTTGTAGTTGGACTCTCCAGAGACCCAACAAATCACACTGTTGCTTTGAAAATGTCAGCAGAAAAGACAATTATGTTGCTAGCAAATATTCATAAATTATATTAAAAAGTCCTGTGGAAATGTCCCCTATGTTGTAGAATCCTTTGCAGTAACTGAATAACCTTTTTATTTCTTTGATTTAAGGGCCATTTTAGAAGCTTGGAGTTCTTTGTGAAACCTTAAAGCCATGAGCATAGCAAAGGAGCTGACAAACCTTGGAAAACAAAAGCATGTGCATTCCAGAAAACTCAGAAGTCAACTCATCGTTTCCATTTTGTTGGCTTTCTATAAGCAGTCGGGATGCACTGTGCAGGTACCAGTAGACACCTGCTTACAGAACCCATGTGCAAATTTTATTTCTTAAAATACCCCATTAAGAAGAGAAAATAAATTCAATCTGTTCACTCTTTTAGTACCTACTTTGAGCCATAACTCTTTCCTATGGCATTTTTCTTTAGAAACTATTTATAGTATTTCACATTTTCCCTCTCATCATTTTTTTCTCATTATGCACATGCAGAAATAAGTGGAGAATTGGGAAACTGCTCAGTAAATTAAAATGCACCAGGCTCTTGCTAAACCAATATGAGTGGTGTAGGTTGATAAACACCTAGTAAGCATGCACAAATCACTTCTATTGCAAGATATACAATCTGCAAATCAACATCTTAATTAGCAGTTAATGACATTTGGAAGGAAAGGTTAATTTTAAACGTACAAAAGCAGTGTGGTTTAAAAAATTTAGGTTTTCCTGCCTTGTTCTTATAAAAAATAAAAAAGGAAGGAAAAGATACCCAGTACTTATAATGGGTGTTATAAATATACATGTATCGGCAATTGGAAGCATCTTAATTATATAAGGCCTGTATTGATATGCTACCTTTCATCTAAGGAGTTCAAAGCACTTTGCCTGTATCTCATTTATCCTCAAAACACCCCTCTGAGGGTAAGTATCTACAGGCAAAATGAAGTGGAGAGTTGAAGCAATTATCTACATAATTCAAACCCAAACCCCTGTTAATGAGGAATAAGTGGAGTTTCTAAAGAGATTGAATTTTCCTGATTGGCTTTCTATGTAGATCAAATTCCCTAGATAGTGAGTCATTTTTAGGCTGCACTGTCCCTAGTAGACAGCCTCAGGAAGTGAGTGCATGATCAGTCACCTCCTTTGAAAAGACTGACCCTGTCTTGCAGATTCAACCCTGATTCCCCAGCTCAGCTACGTGGGTCTCCTGGCACCTCCTCATCCCCACAGACCACTGTAAGCATTGCCCAGAGCCCTGCCTTTATCCTTACTGCTTCCCTTATTTTAATACTTCCTGTTCTGCCTTCACACCTATCAATCCCTCCCCTTTCCTTAAAGTCTACCTTTAAGTCCAGTTCCTCCTTAAAACTTCCTTTGATGAGGGGCAAAAAGAAGCCATCCCAGATAGATAGATAGACAGACAGATAGACAGACAGAAGACAGACAGACACATAGACAGACAGATAGATTAGGTCTGTCTGTTGGTTGGTTGGTAAGTTGGTCTATCAATAGATAGCTATATTAGGTTGGTTGCCTGGTAATTTTTTATCATAACCTGTTTAAAAAAAAAAAAATCTCATTACAATTGAGTCAATTCTGACTGATAGCCACTCCCATTGGGTTTCTGAGGCAATAAATCTTTGTGGAAGTAGATCCCCCAGTCTTTTCCTTCTGTGGAGCGGCTGGTGGGTTTGAACCACCAACCTTCTGGTTATCAGTCAAATGCCCTAGGCATTCACTATGCCACCATAAACTGTTACACATTATTTATCTGTGTAATTTATATTATGATGGCATGAGCTTCTGCTAACTTTCCTCTCATCAAAATACCCCCATCTAATTTTGATGGTAGCGGAAGAGTGCTTTGAATGGATTTCTCATGTTTTTTATGTCTAGAAAGCTCTTTCCTGCTTAGTCCAGTTACCAATAAGCCTCCAGGAATTGCCACTTGGGGGAACACAGTCATCCTCCATAGGTGACCATTGCTTTCTTCTCTTGGCCAATTTATCACAAATGTTGGACATGGTTTTTCCCTAATTTCCCACAAAAGCCCTTTCCCATAGGCTATTCACACTAATGAGATGTTACCACAGATTCAGGGGCCAGGAGTGCTATGCAGTCAGTCACGTAGAACAATCGCACAGGTCTGACCTATTTTCCAGATCCACTAACAGACCTCCTTGCATTGTAACCCACAGGCCCATGCTGTACCAGGAGCTAACCTTGCATCTCTGTGCCCCTTCCTGCCAAAATTGACCCCAAGGCTGCAGAACAAGATTATTCTCTTCATCCCAATCTGAGCTCCACCTCCTGAGTCTTCATTTCCTGTGCCAAGATACATCTCTTCCTAGAACCAGTCCACATTGGCATGTCCATTTCTTCTAGGAGAAATTTTACCTCCACCTACAGGTGAGACTGGGAGCTCTGGTAGCATAGTGGCTAAGTCACTTGCCTGCTAACCAGACGGCTGGCGGTTCAAACCCACCAGCCACTCTTCGGAAGGAAGGTTGGGCAATCCTACTTCCATAGTGATACTGCCTTGGAAACCCAAGGAGGGGTCGCTATGAGTCGGGGCCGACTCGACGGCACATAACAACAACAACAGGTGAGACTGGCTCTGTGACCTGCACCCAAAAGATAAGACACACCATATATTCATGACTAGACACTCTAGTCATGAATACATTTCCCAAACCCTCAGATCAGCCCAATCCTCCTCAGTTCTTATCCTAAAAAAGGTAAATCTCAGAACTGTAGGTGTTTCCTCCTCTCTTCTTAGTACTTGTTCTGGTTCCCTAATGCCGCTCTGACAAGAATATTCCATGATGGGATGGCCTTAACAAACAAGAGTTTATTCTTACAATTTGGAGGTTTTAAGTCCAAGTTCAAAGTGCCAGGCTCTAGGGGCTGGGTGAAAGCCCCTCAACCTTGGGGTCCAACTCTGCCTCCTGCTCCCGGCTCACTGGACCTAGAGGCGTTTCTTCACTCAGACAGCTGCTGGCTGCCGAGGCTGAGAAGCCCCAAGGTTGACAAGTGAAAAGGCACAGTCCCGATGTTACCAAACCACATGGCAGGGCATTAACTTAAGTCCATTTTAAGTCCCAAGGTTGACAGAGTATAGCAGGCTGCTCAGGAGTGACACAGCTACATGCAGGGTCCAAGAGTGCCATAGGATTGAGACCATTGTCAGAGCTTCTCCTTAAATACAGGAAGTAGACCACGTTCCCAAAGGCAGCTACTCAGCTGCTTGTGATAGATCCCACCATGGAGTTGATTGCCAGTCTTATCATGGGGATAACTACCACCAGCTGCCCAGCCACTCAAACAGGCCCAGCCAAGTTGACACACAAACATAACCACCACAGTACTGTACCATCAACATAATTTTTCAAAGAAAAACACAACATACAGAAGAAACAGGGAAGTCAATGTTCATAGTTGGGAACAAGACATTTCTAACCACCACATCTCCCTCATGCAGCACTCTATTCCCAGGACCTGATAGAGTGCTGGGCACACAAGGCCCTTGATGAGCATATATTGATGGGCTCACTCTTAGTGTAGAGAAGAGCAGTAGATGTCGGTAGCCTAGAAGAAAGGATATAAGCTGTTTGCTGATGGTAGTTGATGTATAGCAGAATCTTAGGATAGATTAGTTTCTGCAAATTGAAGGCATAAAACTCACTGCCATCGAGTTGGATCCAATTCATAGCAACCCCTCCTTGGATTTCTGAGGTGGTATCACTACGGAAATAGATTGCCCAACCTTCCTTCTAAGGAATGGCTGGTGGGTTTGAACCATCAGCCTTCTAGTTAACAGTCAAATGCCTTAGGCACTATGCCACCAGAGCTCCCAGTTGAAGGCATAGAAGCAATAATAATATCTTGGACTTACATAGCACTTTCCTTCTAAACATCAAAATGTTTTCATCATTGTATTATTTTTATCATTATCATGGTGATTTTCATAACCCAGCTATGATTAGATATAATTACACACATTTTACAGGAACATAATTTTAAGTGACTCATGCAAGGCCACAACAAACAGAGTAGTGGCTTTGAAGAAAAGCCTCCATGTCACCACTCTATCCACTCCTCTTATTTCTACAGGGATTTAGCTAGATTGAAATTAGTTATCAATAGGTTGTATTTTAATTACTTATTTTATGTCTGTCTCTCCCACCAGATTATGGGCTATATTAAATCAAGCCAAAGAACCAGAAAAGACTTAGCAAACAAATGTTCAATGAAATGTTTGCTGCATGAATGTTGAAGGTTGATGAATGATTGCTCTTCAGGGCAGTGGAACAAGATCTCAGACAAACTGCATTTTCTGTTCATTAAAGGAAAATTTCTAGTGGCCTCATTGTTTTATTCCTTGGTATCCCACCAACATTTTCTTGGTTCTATCTTTATGGAGGAAGGCTGTGATGATATTTTAGAACAGAAGTTAACAACCATTTTTTTTTTTTTTTTTTTGCCTTGAATGCCAACAGCATGGTTAGGGCTTCAGAACATAGTCTAGGAGGAGGGGAAATGAAGAAAAAAAGGGAAAAGTAAGGAGAACCAGAAAGAGAGAGAGTAGAGGGAGAGAGCACTTGGTTGGGAAGAGGATCGTGGCAACAGTAGGTGCACCTGGTAGGGAAGGGCAGGGGGCCACCATGCTTACCTCTGGCACTGCTGCAGAAACACTCCCATCACATAGGTGCTTACCCTTGTCCTAAAGGATGAATGCCTCCCAGCTGGCCCACCCGAAGTTCACTCTCATAGTTGGATATGGTCAGGTTTAGTTAGGAATTGGACCTATTAAGAGCTTCTTTGGAGGTTCGTCAAGATCAGTTTATTGTGGGAAGATGGATTGATTATTATGAGGTGTCATTTGATTATTTTCTCCTCAAGCCATTTCTTAGCTAAAATCTAAACAACTGCTGTGCTCTTTTAAACTCCATACCTTTTATAGATTATCAAAAACCTGGAGATGTAGAAAAAAAAATCTTTGGGTCCAGATTTAAGTAAAAATAAATTATACCTTCTGCTTCCCAAATGCCCAATATCCCCCTCTATGTGCCTAAGGGCACTGGTAGAATTCTCACCTTTTCAGTGTGGATCACGGTGGTCTAATTTGTAACTGATTATGGGGATGGCACAGGACCTGGTAGTATTTAATTCCATCGTGCATGGGGTCCTCATGAGTTAGAGCCAGCTGAACAGCAGCTAACAACAACAACTAATGTGCCCACAGCACACTTTATTTACACCCATGAGAGTTCCTTGTTTACCTAATTCCTTGCTAGTCTGAAGATCCTTGGGGTAGGGTGTTTTATAGAACTAGTAGATCACTAGTACCTATCACAATATCTGGCACTGAATAGCAGACAGCCTATTATAGTGGCGAGAGTGAATGAATAGATAATTAAATGCAATAGCACAAGTTCAATGCTGCTGTTGTTAGGTGCCATTGAGTTGGCTCTGATCTACAGTTACTCTATTTACAAGAGAGCAAAACACTGCCTGATCCTGTACCATCCTCATAATCATTTTTGTTCTTGAGCCCATTGTTGAAGCCACTGTGTCAGTCCATCTCATTGAGAGGCTTCTTCTTTTATGCTATTTCTTTTACAAAGCATGATGTCTTTCTCAGGGACTGGACCCTTCTGATAACATGTTTTAAGTACTTGAGACAAAGTCTCACCATCCTCACTTCTAAGGAGCATTCTGGCTGTACTTCTTTCAAGACAGATTTGTTCATTATTCTAGCAGTGCATGGTATGTTCAATAGTCTTAGCAAACACCATAATTCAATGGCATCAATTCTTCTGTGATCTTCCTTATTCATTGTTCAGCTTTCACATGCATATGAAACTCCAAATTCACTGCTGTCAAGTCAAATCCAACTCATAGCAACCCCTCCTTGGGTTTCCAAGGCCTTATCTCTACAGAAGTAAATTGCCCAGTCTTCCTTCCGAGGAGTGCCTGGTGGGTTTGAACCTCCAGCCTTCTGGTTAGCAGTCAAATGCCTTAGGCACTACGCCACCAGAGCTCCCACATGCATATGTGGTGATTAAAATACTATTGCCTGGGTCAGACTCACCTTAGCTTTCAAAGTGACATCTTTGCTTGTTAACACTTTAAAGGGGTCTTTTGTAGCAGATTTGCCCAATGCAGTACATCATTTGATTTCATGACTGCTGCTTCTGTGGGTATTGATTGTGGATCCAAGTAAATGAAATAATTGACAACTTCAATATTTTCTCCATTTACCATGATATTTCAGTTGTGAGCATATTTGTTTTCTTTGTGCTGAGATGTAATCCCTATAGAAGGCTGTAGTCTCTGATCTTCACCAGTAAGTGCTTCAAGTCTTCACATTCAGCAAGCAAGGTTGTGTCATCTGTATATCACAGGTTGCTAATGGGTATTCTTCCAACCCTACTGCTGTGTTACAGTCCATCTTCTCAGATTATTTGCTCAGCATACAGATTGAGTAATTATGGCAAAAAAATATATCCCTGATGCGTACCTTTCCTGATTTTAAACCACACAGTGTCCCCTTGTTCTGTTTGAATGGCTTCCTCTTGGTGTATGTACAGGTTTCACATGAGCACAATTAAGTGTTCTGGAATTCCCATTCTTTGCAATATTATCCATAATTTGTTATGATCTATATAGTGAAATGCCTTTGCATAGTCAACACATCTTTTCATAGTCAGGTAAATATCTTTTTCTTATTCTCTTCTTTCAGTCAAGATCCATCTGACATTAGCAATGATGTCATTCCACAACCTATTCTGAATAAAGCCTAAATCTCTGGCAGTTCCCTGTTGATGTACTGCTGTAATTATTTTTTGGAGTATCTTCATAAAAATTGTATTTGCATGTGATGTTAATGATTTTGTACAATGATTTCTGCATTCTGTTGGTTCACCTTTCTTTGGAACAGGCACAGATATGGATCTCCTCTGGCCAGGTAGCTGTCTTCCAAATTTTTTCCCATAGATGAATGAGCTTCCAGCATTGCATCTGTTTGTTGAAACATCTCAGTTGGTATTCCATCAGTTCCAGGACCCTTGTTCTTTGCCAGTGGTTTCAGTGCAGATTAGACTTCTTCTCTCAATACCATAGGTCCTTGATAATATGCCATCTCCTGAAAATGTTCAATGTCAACAAATTCTTTTTGGTATGGTTGCTCTGTGGATTCCTTCCATCTTCTTTTGATGTATCATCTGTCATTCAATATTTTGCCTATAGAATCCTTCAATATAACAACTGGAGTCTTGAATTTTTTCAATTCTTTCACCATGAAAAATGCCTAGCATGTTCTTCTCTTTTGGTTTTCTAACTCCAAGTTTTTGCACAATTCATTGTAATACTTTCCTTTGTCTTCTTGAGCTGCCTTTGAAATCTTCTGTTCATATCTCTTTTTCATGATTTCTTCCATTCACTTTAGCTGCTCTACACTTAAGACTAAATTTCAGAATCTTTTCTGACATCCATTTTGATCTTTTCATTTTTCTAGGCTTTTAAATGATCTTTTGCTTTCTTCATGTATGATGTCCTTTATGTCATACCATAACTTGTCTGGTCTTCAGTTGTTAGTGTTCATCATGTCAAAGGTATTCTTGAGATGGTCTCTAAATTCAGATGGGATATATTCAAGGTCATATTTTGCTTCTGGTGGATGTGTTTTAATTTTGTTCAGATTCAGCTTGAACTTTCATTAAAACAATTGATTATCTGTTCCACAGTTGGCCCCTGGCCTTGTTCTGATTGGATGATATTGAGCTTCCCCAATGTCTCTTTCCACAGATGTGGAAAGATTTGATTCCTGTGTATTCTTTCTGGCAATGTCTGTGTATATAGTCACCATCTATGTTGTTGAAGAAATGTATTTTCAATGAATAGGCCATTGGTCTTACAAAATTGTATTATGCAATCTCCAGTGTCATTTCTATCACCCAGGCCATATTTTCCAATTATTGATCCTTCTTCTTGTTTCCAACTTTCACACTCCACTCACAAATAATTATCTATATATCTCGATTGCATGTTTGATCAATTTCAGACTGCAGAAATTGGTAAAGCTTCTTCATCTTTAGTATTAGTGTTTAATGTATAAATTTTAATCATATTCATATTAACTTGTCTTCCTTGTAGGTGTATGGATATTTTCCTATCAGTGACAGTGTTTTACTTCAGGATAGTTCTTGAAATGTTCTTTTTGATTATGAATGTGATACCATTCCTTTCAATTTGTCATTCCTGGTATAGTAGACCATATGATCATCCGATCCAAAGTGGCCAATACATGTCCATTTCAGCTTCCTCTGGTAGCATAGTGGCTAAGGCACTTGCCTGCTAACCAGACGGCTGGCAGTTCAAACCCACCAGCCACTCCTCAGAAGGAAGGTTGGGCAACCCTACTTCTGTAGTGATACTGCCTAGGAAACCCAAGGAGGGGTCGCTATGAGTCAGGGCCGACTCGACGGAACATAAAAACAACAACAACAACAGTGCCTAGGATATTGATCTTTATGTGTTCCATTTCATTTTGAAGACTTCCAATTTTCCTAGGTTCATACTTCATGCATTCTACATTCCAATTATTAACGGTTGTTTGCAGCTGTTTCTTCTCATTTAGAGCTGTGCCACATCAACAAACGAAGCTTTACTGCATCCATCTCATTAAGAGATAGCTCTTCCCCAGTTGTATTTTGAGTGCCTTACAACCCAAGGAACTCATCTTCTGGCACTATATCAGACAATGTTCTACTGCTATTCATAAGATTTACACTGGACAATGTTTGTCATACTGTGGTTGCTGTAATGTTGGAAGCTATGCTACCATTGTTTCAAATATCACCAGTGTTGTCCATGGTAGACAGATTTCACCAGAGCTTCCAGACTAAGACAGACCAGAAAGAAGGACTTGGTGAACTACTTTTAAAAAGAATTGACCAGTGAAAACTTTGTAAGTTCAATGGCAAGTTTAAAACATCTAAAAGAGACAATAAATGTAAAGTTTCTACCGTATAGCAACTTCTCGTGATCAGCACAAAGCATCTCAGTTTTCAGAATTTACAGGATAAGAGTGCTACTCTGTGCCAGACACTTGGGATTAAAGTTTAATTTAATCTTCACAACGACCTATGTAAAGGCAAGGCTTTGAAACCAGATTTGTTCACAGCCTGTGCTTTTCCTATTCCTTGATGCTGTTTCTTGAGAAAACTGGCTGCTTTGGTTGATTCTTCTTCTCTGCCTCCTCCTCCTCTTCTCTTTCATATCCTCCTCCTCTTCCTTCTTCCTCTCCTTCTTTTCCTTCTCCTCCTCCTTCTTATGTTTAATTTTTGGGCTACTGAAGGTGCTGATTTTTGTGGAGGAAGTGTATGTCTCTAAGGGATATCTTTGCTTGACAACCAAACAAATATAGAACAGTCACATTCTTCATGTAGGGGCTGATATATAGATATTTTTATCTTATGCTCTAAATAAATACAGTATGAAATGAAAATAAGGACACAAAGAAGAGAATCTACTGCTCCAGGAAATATGTAATCCCCAGGCAAAAATCAGCAATTCACGGGAACTTTTGGGGTAGGTCGTTCTGAGAATCAGTGCATTCCTATGAGAAGAGAAAGAAAATGTGTTGTATTACCTAATTCCTTTCTGCAGTTTTGACTGGACATATTTCCTTACTTCCTGCCTTGAATGGTTATGAGGTGTTGCCATGAAGTATGAAAGATCTGTGATGTCTTCCAGGCAGGGACAGGGCCCTGGGGGGAGAGATGAGGTGCTTTTCTCTGTGTTCTCCATAGCATATGTCATTGTGAAAATACTCAGGGATAAAAGGCTACTGTATGTATAAATTATTACCATTATTGCAGTAACAGAGAGAGTATTATTACATGTACAGGATGTCTGAAAACCCAGAGAAACTTGAATTTGTGGTGAAAAGTGGCTTGCCAGAGCTTTGAAAGCCTGTGAGGGACTTAAGGGATAGTCAGATGGAGATACCAGAAGACCCTGAAGATCATGGCAGGTGCAGAAATGTGCATGTGTATATGTTTGTGTGTATATTGGAGTTTATGCATATTGTATCTGTGTGTGTGTGGGGGGAACAGAAATATGGAGAGAAAAATGAAAATAGAGGGACAACATAACTACTTCCTAAAATATTAATGCCTTAGGGAATTTAGGAAGATGGTGTGGTCCAAGAAGAGATAATAGATGAGCCTTTTGGGCTTAAGTCTTCATTAGAAAACTCAGTGAATTGTCTGGCTATTTTAAGGGAAATAAAACAAACACTTCCCCTTGGATCTCCTATACAATGCCTAAGATGAGGCTACTTTTGACTTGAACGCACTGAATTTATCTTGAAATTCTTCAAGATCTCCTTCTGTGATTAGGACCATAGTCTCGTCAGTTATCTTGGTCAATTGGCATAGTATATTCATAAAGTTTATGTTCTATTTTATGTTTGAAGGATAGTTTTTGGAGTCTTACAAGCTTGCAAGTGGTCAGCTAAGATACATCTATTGGTCTTTACTTGTCCATAGGCAAAAAGAAAGAAGGAAACTAAAGACTCAAAGAAGAAACTAGTCAACAGGACTAATACTCTACACAAACCATGGCCTCATTTAACCTAAGACCAGGAGAACTAGATGTTGCTCAGCTACCACTATCAACCCTTCTGATCCAAAATAAATGGGTCTGAGAAAGTGAGAAAAAAAAAATGGAACTGAACCTGAAATCCTAAAACAAGCAGACTTACTGGACTAGTTGAGACTGGAGGACTCCCTGAAACTATTGTCCTGAGGTGCTATTTAAATCTCAAACTGAAACTAGCTCCTGAGGTCACCCTTTAGCTACATGACAGATTGTCTCACAAAATAAAGAATATCATCCTTATGCATTATGCTCATTTAAAAAATCATCTACATGAAACCAACAATTACTTTTAAACAAAGATGAGAATGTAAAGGGGCAAGGAAAGTACATTAATGGAAATGTATTGACCAGAATGGAAATATTGGGAATGTTCATGCATTGTGATGAATATAACCAATATCACTGAACAATTTATGTAGAAATTGTTGAATGAGAACCTAAACTGCTCTGCAAACCTTCACTGGAAAAACAATAAAATATTGTTTTGTTTTAAATCTCGCTTCTGCCGAGAGAAGAACCAGCAAGCAATCCTAAATCATTGTGTTTACATAGTTTGAAAAACAAAGTGAGATTACTGTTTAGAGAAAGTTTTATTTAAATATAAACAATGAGTTAAACTTTGCTGATAGTTTAGTCACACGTCCCACTTTAATTACTCCAGTGTGCCATCAAAGATAGAGCCCCTTGGGATTAGTTGGTTTGGAATTAGTGTATCAACCCTTCTGATCCATGGGCACTCAATCTTCCCTCAAGGGGTCTGAATGTAGTTGAGAGAACTCCAGCCTTTCTTGCAATTTGGTGATCTTCAAGTATCTTGGCATGTTTGAAAATATAAAATAAAATAAAATAAAAAAGAGGCCATCTTGAGTTTTTTCCCTTCTTCCACCCAAGAAAACTGAACTAAATCTTATTTTATTTTTCAGTTAACTATTTTTAGGGCCTTTCACCAACAAAATATACAATACGTGATTTTTTTTCTTTGCCATCTCCAACTCTCTCCCATGCAAATGTGCCCCTTCCTAAAAGTAATATCTGATACTGAAAAGCCAGAGGAGAATGTAAGATGGAGGTCTTTCCTGGGCCGTTGGAAAAAGGCAATTGAATCCACAGGGATGAGCCTGCCCACAAGATCATGTGACCTTGGTTCAGTCTGGGATCTTCTACTACTTGGTTTAGGAACCTACAAAAAGTCACTTTTCCTATCTGAGAAGATTTGTTCAGTAAATTCTAAGCCTTTTTCTAGCTCCATAATTCTATAAAACATGAATTTGCAGGTACCTCCATGACGTGGGAGGTCAATCTTACCTTTGCCCTAATATGACTGGTTGAAACATTTTAGCTGGGTAATAAAAAAAGGCCAGATAGAACTGAAGTGAACAAAATTTGAGTGCTTCTGGCTTTCTTCCCAATGTCTTGTCGTATGGAAGGGGCTTTGGTAATCACCTAGACTTCCCTTTGCCCAGTGAGGCCATCCTTAAGCAACTCAGACCTATAGATTTGTTGGCTATACATAAAACTAACATTGTTATCCTCAAGGTTCTCTGAATCTCTTTAGCAAATAAGGAGACAAGAAAGATTTGTTTTGCTCAAGGGTTGATGGAGCCCAAGCTACATATCTACCTTAGGAAGACTGTGATATGGAGTCCCTATAAAAGTACTGGCAGAGAATTTCCATGTGTGTGTCTACTCTGGCTGATTGGAATTGAGAAGGAAGATGCATTCAGACCATGATTAAATACCAATGTCTGCCATAGCCAGACTAGAGAGAAGCAGCGCTACACGTGCCAGCCATGTGCCAGTTCTTCCTCTGGGACAAATAATGAAGAAGAACTTGTTGTTGTTAGGTGCTGTTGAGTTGATTCTGACTCAGTGACCCTATGTGCAACACAACAAAACACTGCCCCATCCTGGAGCATCTTCAAAATCCTTGTTATGTTTAAGCCCATCATTGAAGGCACCGTGTCAATCCATCTCACTGAAGGTCTTCCTCTTTTTCTCTGTTCTCCCACTTTAGCGAACATGATATCCTTCTCCAGGGATAGGTCTCTTCTGACCATATGACCAAAGAGGAACTGAGGTGAGACAAAGTCTGGCTGTGCTCGCTTCTAAAGAATTTTCTGGCTGTACTTCTTCCAGGACAGATTAAATAACAGTATCAAGTCTTTCAGACAATGGAAGAAAAAATTAAGTAGGATGGAAAATATGTGCTCCAGAAAGGCAAGTCTAACTCCAAAGCAAACATATATGACATTTGGAGACAGAAGGTAGGTGTCTGGGATGTAGGCTAATAATGCAACATGGAGGGTTCTCAACTAGGCTATGATCCAATGTCTGGAATAGTTTCCTCAATAAAGGCAGTGTAAAGCTGAAAATAGAAGTACTAACTTTGTGGTTGTTGTTACATGCCGTAGAGTCATCTCTGACTCATAGAGACCTTATGTACAACAGAACAAAATGCTATCTGGTCCTGTGCCATCCTCATGATGCTTGCTATACCTGAGCCCATCGTTGCAGCCACTGTGTCAATCCATCTTCTTGAGGGTCTTCCCCTTTTTCATTGACCCTCCACTTTACCAAGCATGATATCCTTCTTCAGGGAATGGTTACTTCTGACAACATGACCAAACTAGGTGACATGAACTTTAGCAATTCTTGCTTCCAAGGAGCATTCTGGCTGCACTTCTTCCAGGTTAGATTGGTTAGTTCTTTTAGCAGTCCATGGTACTGTCAGCATTCTTCGCCAACACCACATCTCAAAAGCATCGACTCTTCTTTGGTCTTCATTATTCATTGTCCACCTCTCACATGCATACTAACTAACTAACTCACTGCTGTCGAGTCGATCACAACTCATAGTGACCCCTCCTTGGGTTTTCAAGGCAGTATCTCTACAGAAGTAGATTGCGCAGTCTTCCTTCCAAGGAGTGGCCAGTGGGTTTGACCCACCAGCCTTCTAGTTAGCGGTCAAATGCCTTCAGCACTACTGAAAATACCTTGGCTTTGGTTAGGTGCACCTTAGTCTTCAAGGAGACACCTTTGCTCTTATCACTTGAAAGAGGTCTTGTTTAGCAGATTTGCCCAATGCAATATGTTGTCTAATGTCTTGACTGCTGCTTCCAGTGGTGTTGATTGCAGAACCAAGTAATATGAAATCTTTGACAACTTCAATATTTTCTCCATTTATTGTGATGTTGCTTATTTGTCCAGTTCTGAGATGTACTAACTTTAAAACGTAAAACATAACTCACGGCCACTGAGTTGGATCTGACTCACAGTCACCCCTCCTCAGGTTTCCAAGGTAGTATCACTAGGGAAGTAGATAGCCCAATCTTCCTTCCAGGGAGTAGCTGGTGGGTTTGAACCTCCAGTCTTCTGGTTAGCAGTCAAATGCCTTAGGCACTACACCACCAGAGCTCTTAGCTCCTAACTTCTAAAAAACCCAAACGATATTGTTCTGTCCTTTGCTGTCAAGTTGATTCTTACTCATAGCAACAATATAGAGCTGAGTAGAACTGCCTTACAGGGCTTTCAAGGCTAATTATTATGGAAGTAGATTGCTACATCTTTCTTCTGAAACATAGCTGGTGGGTTTGAAACACTGACATTTCAGTTAGCAGCCAAGTGCTTAACCAATGTATCACCAAGGCTTTCAGCGTTCACCTAGAGGTCAAGGAATTTAGGGTCGGTTGAAAGAATTGTCAATCTGGGAGGAAAATATTCTACCAAAGACATCAAAAATAGGTGCTCTCTGTTGCATATAGGATCTCAACATGGGACCAGCATAGAAATGGAGCTGCCTACAGTGGTGGTATAACTGGTATCCAGGCACAAAGCAATGGCCCTGAACATTCCAGGCCCAAGGAATGAATTCCCACATAAAGGGAGAGTTGGAATAACACATAAGAAGAGGTCTAGTGAAGTTGGAAAGTGGAAATGAGGTGACATTTGGAGTTTGTCACCTCTTGGATGGATTCTGAATCTTTATTCCTGGGGCTATAGTTGAAACAGAGGAAACCAGCACTTCAGAGTCAGCCTAAGTCCCTCTTGACAATGGTGTTCTTCTCCACTTGTTCAAGCTTCCATGTGTACAGCGCCTCATCTTCTGCATGGGAAGTAATTATTCTACACCTACAGCCTTTTCAGCACCTCATACTCTTTCCTTACAAAGGTTTATTGAGAGTGAATCACCTACTTTCTTGCTTTTTTCTTGTTCTAAAAACCATAACACTAACTTTTCTTTCACATTCTTCTAATAGACTCTCCTTTGGAGAGTCTTGTAGTAAAAAATTCTAATTTTCCTTCTACGAATTGGAGAACACGTGAAATCAAGAAAAACTTCTGTTGATAAGACATATTCCGACCATCTTTCTCTTGAACCCCTGATGGTAGCTGTTTCCAGACTGACTCAAGATGCATCTTTATAATTCTCTAACAAGATATATGTTCGGTCACAAGCATACCCTTTTGAGTTTGCTATAGAATAATGTGGAGACTGAGTCAGGAAGCAGCCCAGGAAGCATTCTATCCATATTGAATCCAGCTGTCTTCATTCTTAGAAGATATTCTAATTTTCTAAAACCCTTATAAAAAATCTTGCCCAAAGAATAGTATATGATATGATTTGTCTTAGTAGGTTCTCTAGAGAAGTAAAACCAAAAGCACTTATATATATATATTGTTGTTGTTATGTGCTGTCGAGTCAGCCCTGACTCATAGTGACCCCCCCTTGGGTTTCGAGGCAGTATCACTATGGAAGTAGATTGCCCAACTTTCCTTCCAAGGAGTGGCTGGTGGGTTTGAACTGCTGGCCTTCTGGTTAGCAGCCAAGTGCCTTAGGCACTTATATAGTTCAAACCCTCCAGCTGCTCCATGGAAGGAAGATGGGTCAATCTATTTTTGTAAAGATTTACAGCCTTGGAGACCCAATAGTGGCCACTATGAGTTGGAATCGACTCAATGGCAGAGGGTTTGGTTTCAAGTATCTCTCTCTTTCTCTTTCTCTATCTATATAGATAGAGAGAGAGAGAGAGAGAGAGAGA
>NW_006921617.1:6962204-6975695 GCF_000298275.1 Orycteropus afer afer
CTCAGGGGTCCAAGATTATCTTCTGTGTCTGTGTTAATTGGTTTCCCTTTTCTTTGTTGAAGAGGGTCTGTGCAATCCTTCTGCCTAGTCTGCCATCTTGCCCCGCCTCCGATCTATTTCTGGATGCTTTTTTTTAACTCATACACTTGCAGGGGCTGATCCCAAGATTGGCAGTATAGCAGACCGTTGACTTTGGCTATGACAAATCCGAGATCGGCAGGTAAAATGGTGGATTGTGGACTCACAGGCTGCAAAGGCTGACAGGTAATATGGCAAGCCACTGGTTCAGTTCCAAAAACCAGAAGATGATAAGCTAGATGCAGGATCCATGTCTAACAGAAAGTTCAAGACTTTTCCTGAGATGTCCATATACATATAGGAAGCAGGCCACACCCCTGAGGAAACTCCCTTCCAAGTGCTTAGCTGCTCAGAGCATAACCCACCATAAGCGTGACTGCCTTACATCAGATCTCATGATGGGAACAACCGCACCATAGCTGCTTCAACCACTCAGAATCATGATCCAGCCAAATTGACACACAATCTTAACTAAACTCTAAAAAACAAACTCACTGCTGTCGAGTCAGTCCTTCAGTGACGGCACATTTTATAAAATAAAGTTCATATTATTTGCTAAGTTTAAAGTTAGAGCCTTGACATGATTCCAAGTTTGATTTCATTTAGGAGTTATTGAGTGCTTGCTATGTGCCTGGCATAGCACTAAGCTCTGGAGAATAAGAAATAAAAGACAGTTTTCAGGGAGTTTAAACATTTTCTTTTCTATGCAGATGTTGTACTTTAAATTAATAATTATATGTGTATTTGTCAATTTATGAACTGGACTCTGTGCTAGGCACTTGCAATCAGGTGATGAATGTGACATGGTGTTTTCTCTAAAATCACTAAAAACAATTCATTGCCACAAAGTATTCTGATCTGGTGGGGAGACAAAATATAAAAACTAGGAGCTCTGGTAGTATAGTGCCTAAGGCACTTGACTGCTAACCAGAAGGCTGGTGGTTCAAACCCACCAGCCACTCTTTGGAAGGAAAGTTGGGCAATCTACTTCCATGTGATACTGCATCAGAAACCCAAGGAGGGGTCACTATGAGTCGGGGCCGACTCGACAGCACATAACAACAACGACAGTTAAAAGAGTACAGTATGATGCCAGGAAGGATATTCAAGGATATCAGGAGAGGCTGCCCTAGTTGAAGGGCTTGTGGGATTCTCAGGGGTGATGGTCCTTAAGAGCACCATATTGAGAGGAGGACATTGGTGCATGGCTGGACAGATATCTTGGTTTCCAGAAGAGTCATTTCTCACTCATTCTGCTAATCCTTTTCATCCACTTAGCTTCTTGTCCCTGTCTGATTTATCCCTGTATCTAGTGAGGCCATGTAAAGTGTCACCTAGAGGTTATTTCTGCCCAGCTAGTACTCTTCTCTCAGGTGCCTGGGAGATTGGGTTTTGTGAAGGTTGTTAGGCAATTTTATGATCATCTCTACCCTTCAGCCTTTTGTTTTCCCCAGGTACACCTCTACTGTGTTAGACGTGAGAACACAGAGTTTTGAACTACAATATCTAATTTTCAAGGAAAGAACTTATGGAGGAGTGTCCTGCACAGTGGCTAATGAGTATCTGTCTGTGGCACCACTTCAGAAAGCCCATGTATCTCGGGGTTTATACAGAAAATTTCAATCAATCTAGGTTTTATTCTGTTTTTAGCTCCAAGACAATGATCCCACTAGTCTGTTGTGTCTAATGACCAGAGTTTTATTTCTGTTGTTACTGCTTCTGGACATTTCTTGGATGTTTGATACTGTTAACTGAGTGTTTTTATTGTGTCTGACAAGGGCTTGTATTGGTCTATCTGGAAAAGCACTTCCCTGTTTGAATCTTATTTTTCTCAGTGTACAGAGTTTATTGTTTTTGAACCTCATGTTTCTACTGTGACCTAAATTGTTTCTTCAAGCACCAAGGAATTGGGACAAGAACTCATTTTACTTAACATTCACATACACTTTTTGGACAGCATTGTTTTCCAGGACATTTTCAATCTGGTATATTGGAAATATTCAGACCCAGCCCAGATTCTCCTGTAACAGAAATGGGCAGGCGTTCCAGCTCCTGCTTTGTGTGTTTTCATATGCTTTGTATGAATAAGACTAAAGAGTAGTTACACTGGAGTCTTACAAATGAACCCTGGGAATAAATTCCCTCATAGTTAATGAGTGTAAATGTGTAAAGTGCGGACCAGTGTTGAGGTGAGGATGGGATAGCCAGCCCAATGATTGTGTTAAAATACTTACTGAGTTCACGATGGAGGCAGTCTATCCCAAGCTACTGGTATCTGACCACATTTTTTCTTTTTTAAAAATTTTTATTGTGATTTGAGTGCAAATTGACAAAGCAGATTCGTTTTACTCTCAACAGTTCATGTACATTTGGTTTCACAGTATCGATTACAATGCTAGCGATAAACAGCTCTCTTCCCTTCTCCTCCTGTGGCTACCCCTTTCTTATATCTTTCTTATCTAAGCATTTCTGACTGTCCACCTTTCTCCCTCTGCAAATGCTGCACTTCTGATCTCTCACAGTCGATTGATGTAAGAGGTGCATCTCCCTGGGTAGGTGGGCACATCTCCTTGGGGTAGGTGTACTGCTCGTAGGCCTTTCTACTGTTTGGCTGAGAGCTAATCCCTAGGCGTCCAGTTTCAGGCCCAAAGGATAACCCAGGGTCATAGTGTAGGGGGTTCCATCAGCCTCTGTTTGACCTGCAATTCTGGTAATTTTTGTGTTTTTTAAATTTTGTCCCACATGTTTCCTCCCATTCTATCCAAGATCTCCAATTATGATCATTTTCCCCAGTGATTGGCATTGGTAGCTGGGCACCATCTAATTCTTCTGGTCTCTGGGTTATGAAGGCTGAGGTTACCATGGTCCATCAGGCCCTTGGACTAATTTTTCCATATGAATTTTATTTTCTTTACTCTTCTTTATTCCAGACAAAGGGAGACCAATAGTTGCATCTTAGATGGCTGCTCAAAGCTTTTAAGACCCTGGTCCCTACTCACCAAAGTAGGATGTAGAACAAGATTTTTATGGACTATGTTGTACCAGTTGAGCTTGATGTCCCCTGAAACCATGGTCCCAAGCCTACAGACCTGGTGACTCACTCTGTTAAGGTGCTTGGCTGTTGGTAAGAAGCTACTCCAACCTGTTAGTTCTATGTATGTATATGGACATTTCTGTAGCACAAATACACATATGGGAATATCATCAGACAAATTTATCTATGGTCATGGGTAATATTCCTGTTCACCTACATATACCTGATCTCACCCGTCTATGCATCCATCCGTAGATTAGTGTTTGTTGTTACTGATAATGCAATATTGTATATGTCATAGTATTTGCCTCTGTTGTCTATACCTTTTGTGCACCTCTCTGTGTCCTCCTTTGCCTATATTTTCCCAGTATAACACTTTTGTTATATTGCCTTTTCCTTCATCCAAATCAATGCTTGATTCTTAAGTAGTCAGATATTTTCCCTCCCCTTCTCATCTATTCCTTTTAAACAACAAAGTAAATGCCCTTCCCTGTGTAAACCTTTACTTGACTTTTTATGATAATGGACTCATACAACATTTGTCCTTCTGTAATTGAGTTATTTCTCTCAGCATAGTGCCTCCAAGTTCATCCACGTTATGCTGATTCTTCATTATATTTTAATATTGCATAGTATTCCATTGTATGAATGTACCGTAGTTTGGTTTATCCATTCATCTATTGATGGACACTTAGGTTGTTTCTATCTCTTTTTTGTAGTAAATTGTGCTGTGATGAACATGGGTATGCACATGTCTATTTGTGTTCTGGACCTCACTTCTTTAGGATATATTCCTAGTAGTGGAATTTCTGGATCAAATGTTATTTCTATTTCCAATTTTTTAAGGAAATGCCATGCAGTTTCCCACAGTCCCACCCATATTGCAGTCCCACCATCAGCATTTGTTATTTTCTGCCTTGTTGAACTTTGTTATTATTGCTGGGGCGAGACGATATCTCATTGTTGTTTTGAATTGCATCTCTCTAATGTCTAATGATTGTGAGCATTTCCTCATGTGTTTGTTGGCCATCTGTATATCATCGTTAGGGAAGTGTCCGTTCCTATATTTGACCACATTTCATTGTGTATTTCAGCAAATCAAAATAGCAGATTGTAGCTATATGAAGTTCCATCATGAATAAGGTGGAAGTATAAACGTTACTATACAAACAAATGGTACTGTATAAACAGCATATTATGAAAAAATTCAAACAACTGCATATAGGAAAAAAAAGAGGACTGGAAGGAAATAATCCAAAATATTGACAGATAAGACACTATTGATCATTTATTAACTAACTACATGTTTTCATTTTTAAAACTTTCTTTCATATACATATATATTATGTTTTTTAAAATACTGTGTGTTTTACATATTTATTAATTCATTTGGCAGGGTTCTTTGCTAGGCACTGGTAATAAAATGATGAATATGACATGGTCTTTAGCCCAGGATCATTACAAATAGACAATTCACTATAACAAAGTACTATAATTAATGTATGAAAAGTGCTTACAGGAGTGCAAGGGATAAGATTAATTCAGCCTGTGTTAAGAGCTGATTTGTGCTCTCCAAAAAGATATGTTTAAGTCCTAACCTCCGGTACCTATGAATGTGACCTTTTTTGGAGATAGCATCTTTGCAAATGTAATTAGTTATGCTAACATGAGGTCAAGGAGCTCTGGTAGCATAGTGCCTAAGGCACTTGACTGTTAACCAGAAGGCTGGCGGTTCAATCCCATCAGCCACTCCTGGGAGGAAGATGGGGCAATCTACTTCCATAGTGATACTGCCTCGGAAACCCAAGGAGGGGTCACTATGAGTCTGGTCACATTTTCTATTGTCACCAACATATGAGAATTTTAGTTGCTCTATATCCTTAACACTTACTGTGTTAATCTTTTTTATTTTAGCTTTCTAAAGGTTGTGTGAATCTTTTCACATGCTTATTAACCACTTACATGAATATCTATGTATTTCTACCTCTATCTAGCTATCTAAGAGATTGAGTGTGAAGTATTCAACATTTTTTGTTCTTTTTTCATTGGGTTGTATGTTTTCTTTTTATTGAGCTGTAAAGTCTTTTATCAGACATAATCATTTCAAGTATTTTTTTAGAATATTTTCTCCAACTAAATTTGATGCAGTTATTGAAATAATTCTTTTAGATTTGCCATTTTGGTATTATTTTCTTTGTCTCATCTGTTTTATTGTTTCTTCATTCCTCTTTTTGTGCTAGTCAATTTTCTTTTTAAGTATTTCATTTTAATTTCTTTCTTGTCTTTTTAGCTCTATCAATCTATTTATTGCATTTTTAAAAAAATATTTGTTGTTCTAGAGGTTAAAATTTTGTGTTTTAGTTTATCTCAATTTTCTTAGAGTTCATAATGAATTACTTCACATAAAATATAGTGAACACACAGCAATGGATTTTCATTTCCCTGCTTCCTCATCCTTAGTATTATTGTTGCCTTTTATATGATGTCAATATATGTTATCAACTCAACAATACTGTTTTATAAATTTGCTTATATGTCTTTCAAATAAATTAAGAGATGGAAAAAAAGTGTGTGTGTATGTCCGTGTGTATGTATACATATTTAATCTTTTTTCAGCTTATCCACACATTTACCATTTCTGGGACCCATTGTTTTTTCCTGTGAATCTGAGTAGCCATTTTGTGTCATTTTCTTTCAACCTGGAATACTTCCTTTAGTATTTCTAATAACACAGTTCTGTTGGCAATGAGTTATCTTAATTTTGTTTACCTGGTAATGCCTTAATTTCTCTTTCATTTTTGAAAGATAATTTCTTTGGATACATGATTCATGGCTATCAGTTTTTTTCCTTTCTGGCAAGTTAAATACAACATTGGAATTTGTTATGACTCTCCTTGTTGTGATATGAAGTCAGTCATTAATCACGTCATTGTCCTCCTCCACAGAGCCTGCCATCTTTCTCTGGCATCTTGAAAGGTTCTCTCTTTCTCTTTGGCTTTCAGCACTTTGACTATGATGTTTCCTCCTACTTAGACAATAGGAGTTACCGATTTCTTCCATTTGTAAGTTAATGTTCTCCACAAAATTTGGGAAGCTTTAGGTCATTATTTCTTCAAATACTTTTTCTGCTTCTTTCTCTTTCTGTCATTCTCCTATCAGTCAAATTGCACATATTTTGTATCCCATTATATTTTCCCTGGTAGCATAGTGCCTAAGGCATTTGACTGCTAACCAGAAGGCTAGAGGTTCAAACCCACCAGCCACTCCTCAGAAGGAAGGTTGGGCAATCTACTTCTGTAGTGATACTGCCTCGGACACCCAAGGAGGGGTCGCTATTAGTCAGGACCCATTTGACGGCACACAACAACAACAACAACATATTTTCCCACAGGTCTCTGATGTTCTTTTTGTTCATTATTTTCCAATACATTTTCCTATTTGTTCCTCACTTAGATATTGTATATTAATCTCTTTTTGAGTTTATTTATTCTTTCAGGTGATATCACAATCTGCTCTTGAACTCATCGTGTGAATTTTTCATTTCAGTTACTAGTTGTTGTTGTTATTGTTAGGTGCTGTGGGGTCGGCTTCGACTCATAGCTATCCTACGTACAACAGAAGGAAACATTGCCTGCTACTGCGCCAGCCTCACAATCCTTGCTATTCCTGAGCCCGTCGTTGGAGCCACTGTCTCAATCCATCTCGTTGAGAGTCTTCTCCTTTTTTGCTGACCCTCCGCTTAACCAAGCATGATATGCTTCTCCAGGGAATGGTCCTTTTCTGACAACATGACCAAAGTAGGTGAGACGGAGTCCGGCCATTTTTGCTTCCAAGGAGCATTCTGGCTGCACTCCCTACAGGACAGATTTGTTAGTTCTTTTAGCAGTCCATGGTACTTTCAGCATTCTTTGTCAGCACCACAACTCAAAAGCATCTATTCTTCTTCTGTCTTCCTTATTCATTATCCAGGTTTCATATGCATATAAGGTGATTGAAAATACCATTTTCAATGAAAAGGAGCACCTTAGTCTTCAAAGAGTCATCTTTGCTCTTCAGCGCTTGAAAAGGTCTTTTGCAGCAGATTTACCCAGTGCGATACGGCATCTGATTTCTTGTCTGCTGCTTCCATTGGTGTTGATTGAACCAAGTACTATGAAATCTTTGACTACTTCCACTCTCAGTTACTAGTAATTTTTTTTTTTTTAAATTTCAGTTATTATGATTTTTAGCTCTAGAATTTCCTTTTTTTTTTTAAATATATTTTTTTTTCATTTCCCTGTTGAGATTCTCTATCTACTCATACATCAACACCATCTTCGTTGAATAATTTGAACATCTTTATAATAGTTGAGGTCTTTGTATGCTGAATCATCATCAGGCTCATGTAGAGTCAGTTTCCACTGACTTTTTTTTTTTTTCCTGAGTGAAGGTCATAGTATTCTTTTCCTTTGTACAGCTAGTGATTTTTGTTTGAAAAGTGGGCATTGTAGCAAATACAATGTAATGACTCTAGATTCTGTTATATTCTTATGATTATTTTGTTGTTTTCTTTGTTTTATAAGGCAGTTAACTTGCTTGGACTTAATCTGAAAACATTGTTTCCCTGGAGTGAGTAGTTGTTGATATCCCTGTTCAGTTCTTTTGACTTTTGGTTGCTGAGCTTTTGGATATGTTCTTGGTAAATTCAAAGAACTTCTCTGGAGCATCTCTAGCTCTAAAAGCTGGCGTTCTCACTGGCCTCCGTCTACTATTTTGATACCACAGTCAGATTCTCCCCCACATATGCATAGTTTAGCTGTCAACCAATAATTCGGACAGAATTTATGCTCAGATTTTTAGGATTCACTCCTTTTACTCTTGTCCTGCTTACAGATTTTCCCCTTAAAATTTCCCCGGCACTCTGTCCTTTGTCCCTTGAGCCTGTAAGGTGAGTTATGTTTTCCTGCCACAGCTGGGGGAATTGAGAAACATTCTGAGGCAAGATAATGGCAAACTCCTAATACTCCTTCCATTTGCCATTGCTCAAAAGTAAACACATCTCTGGCTTCTGTCTCCTTTTGGATGCTTTTCCATTCCTATAAAGTGCTGTTGTTTTTTCTGTTTGTATAGATTTTATAATTACTGTCTGTGTTCATATAACCACTTCAACACATTCCTAGGAATTCTTGTGTTTATATTTTTAGTTTTTATATTCTTTAGGGTTTTGTAAACTCCATGTGGAGTTTATTACTTTGCTTTTTTTTTTAATTACTGTATACCCATTACTTAGCACGTAATAGATGCTTAAAAAGATTTATTATGATTAAATAATTAAATAAAAATTCTGACTGCCACTGCAGTCACATAATTGATTCCTCAGTTGTGATTTCACAAATGTTTGCTGCTTTTATTCAGCTCCTCACAGCCCCAGTCACAGTGTCTGTCCCTTGATGATCTAGTCCTCATATTTCAGGCTTTCTGGTCATTTTCCAGAACAGCAAGTGAAGAGACCATGTTTGTTAAGTGGAATTCTCACATATGACCAATAAGAGACTAGACTACATGCAAGTCACTTGTCTCATTTCAACTTCTAGAGGAAGAAATTAGCTACCAGTAAGCATTGCCATTGGCTTTGTAGAATCTCAGAGGCACTGGGTTTCCAAAGGTGAGTGAGTAAGGAGGCATTTTGCTTTTCTCTTAAGGTTTGCTTTTATGCTCCACATATTACCCGTCCTCAAGTGAGGTGTGAGCCTTCCCTCCATGTTGCACTTTTGACCAGGAGGCCAGCCTAGAACCAACATCACAACATCTAAGCATAAACTTATATAGGAATCAAATGTGTGTTATTAGGTCAAGTGGTCTTCAAACAAACAAAAGAACAGCCCCAATCTCCCTATGTACAATATAGTGAGAATCTTTTAGACGACAGCTATTTTTGCTCCTCGCTGATGGCTGCATTCCTGTTTTGGACAAGAGAGAGTTATCTACCAGAGTATACGATTATTAGGGGATCTTTAATTAGAGGCAGTGTATCTACATTAAATATATTTAAAAGAATAATAAGAAAAAAGAAACCCACTGCCATGGAGTTGATTCCAAGTCATTTGTTGTTGTTGTTGTTGTTATGTGCCATCCCCAATGGGTGTTCCAGTCAGTAAATCTTTACAGAAGTAGATCATCCCATCTTCCTTCTGCAAAGTGGCTGGTGGATTTGAACTGCCAATCTTCCCGTTAGCCCACAGTCAAATGCCTTAGGTGTTGAGCCACCAAAGCTCCTTATGTAGGTAATTATTATTACAGTTTTCTACTATTGGATATGATTGCTAGTTTGCATTCCACTTTGAAGTACTCACACAAAGAGTTCTATATAGGTGTTACCGGCTGCATGTTGGGAATGTTATATATTTAAACAGTTTGCAGTTAATTAAGAGTACTGACTTGGAACTAAATCAGTGGTCTCACACAACATCTGTGCTCTACTCCTATCTGTCTGTGTATTTAGATGGCGTCTATCACTGTGGTAGCTAAGCGCTCAGAAAATCTAATTAGGCTAATTTCAATTTCCTCTGTGAGGGAGAAGGTTCTACCTCTCTCCATCACCCTCTCTGCCAAAGCCTTCTTGAAGGGAGTCATTATTATTCCTCTAAGAGAAAAGCAGTTGAGAGAAAGCCTCAAGCAAGAACAGCATTTTGCACCTTACTTGAAAGTTGAGGTTTTCACTGGCAGAAGTGCTTTTAGCTTGAAAATAGCACCACGAAAGCAAAAGGCCTGCTCACTGATAGAGTCTGTGAACATTGTGTGATTCCACTTACATGAAATGTCTAAACTGAGCAAGTTATAGAGAACAAAGTTTATTAGTGGTGAGGAGAGGTGAGAGGAAAAGGAAAAGGGCCACTTGCTGCTTAGGAGACAGTGAGCTTCTGTTTAATGTGAAGGGTACATTTGGAAACGCATCATGGTAATGGTTGAGCAACATGATAAGCATAACTAATGTCACTGAATTGCATACGTGAAGAATTGTGAAGTGGCTAACACACATACATATATATGTTACATATATATTTACCGCAATTAACAACAACAAAAATGTGTGAGCAGGGATAGTGAGGGAGGTACACTGAAATTTCTATGCATGCTCTGTGTTGAAGAATTTACTGGTAGATTGATTTAGAGAGCGCTCAAAATATCCTAGGCAATCCCCACCTGGCAGATATACAGCTTTCATTTACTGAAGAAGCAGAAAGGCAGCGTTCTTTCTAACAATGAACAAGTATTGTTGTTCCCTGTCTACTTGTCTCTGTTAACATTCCAACATCTTAATTTCTGTGTTGATGAGAGCTGCCTGATTTCATTGGTTTCCAATGCCTTGCCTGCAGCTAGAGGTATGGATAAGGCAGCCACAAAATCATTATAAGCTCCATTTTGCAGTTGGGTTAATATGCATGGGCTACTCTTCAAGAGTGCAAAGAAATACATTTGTGCACAAACCGAGAATTACAGTCACAAAGCAGAGCTTGCTAGGTGGAAACTAGAAAGGATGAGAGATGACCAAATATGTGTGGCTGAGCTGGGTCAGCAGGGCTTGTGATGGCATGTGAAGGAACTAAAAAAACAAAAAACATTACCCCTTCACCTCACTTCAGTCTCAGATCAAAAACAGGATGGCTAGTTGTTAGCATGTTTTTAATGCCAAGGTTGCTTTTTCACTCTTTGCTTGTAATTTGTGTTATTTAGGGTATTAAAGAAAGAGGTGGGAATGTCTGACTGGGAATGAGGAGACCAAGTTCATTCAAAAAGGAGAAATTAAAACATTTACTTTTCCTGGTAATGAGAATTGAAAGAGTGTTTGTCTCGGCAGGATAGAGAATTTGGCATGGAAAGATTGATACCAGGATCGACAGAATGGCAGGGTCTGGGACTTTGGCTTACCTCCATGCTCCCCTTTGTGTACGGGAAAACTTCCTGGGGTCTCTCTGCATGTCTATCCAGGTTCCATATAAAAAAACAGTGGGCATCCAGCATTAGAAAGATTTCACAGCCTAAGGATGTGACAGACTGTGACAAGCACATGACTACTGACCTAAGCCAAACCTTCACCCTAACCATCTCAGAGACCTGGCCTTGGAGCAATGGCATCCTTCCAGACAGAACATTCCAAAGAGAGTGCTGAATGTGGCCATGACACAGATAGCAAAAGTGGAAACCACCATGTGTGAATGTCTCCGTAGAAAGAAGGGGCACAATCCTTTACCCCCCTTTTCTCAGCATCCTTTAGCAACACCACAATTGCCACAGAATATCACCATTAAAAAAAAAAAAGACAAAAACAACCTATTGCTGTTGAGTCAGTCCCAACTCATATTGACCCTGTAGGACAGAGTAGAATTGTCCCATATGGTTTCTAAGGCTGTAATCTTTATGGAAGCAGACTGCCACAGCTTTTTCCTGCAGAGTGGCTGGGTCAGCAGGGCTTGTGATGGCATAACATGAAGAATGTAAGCGATGTCACTGAATTGTACATGTAGAAACTGTTGGACTGGCGTATATTTTTCTGTGTAGATTCTCAACAACAGTAAAAACAACTAAAAGTTTTTTTTTTTTTTTAAAGTAATTTGAAAGACAGTTTCAGGAAGCACTATGGATAAAATTAAAAACAAACAAACAAGAATAAAGTACTACCTGTAAGTTTTAAGGTGCTCTGGTAGCACAGTACCTAAGGCATTTGACTGCTAACCAGGAGATTGGCAATTCAAACTCACCAGCCACTCTGTGGAAGGAGGAGAGGGCATTCTACTTCCATAAAGATTTACCATCTTGAAAACCCAGTGGGGTTGCTATGAGTCAGAATAGAATTAATGGCAGTGGGTTTGGATTTTTTTTTTTTTTTTTATAAGTTGTAAATCAAAGCCATTATCAGAATTAAATATAAAACTATTGGTTTAAAAAAAACCAAGAATATGCATTAGATAGGTTTCTGAGGTCATTTAGGGATGAGGCAAGAAATCAGTTCAAGATTAAATGGGGTATGAAGAGAGAAAAACAATTAATATCCTCTTCCCTACCTGAGCTCTAAATAATTTGAGAAATAAGATTAAAAAAAGTATGACAGACAGAAAACCAAAATATCACCTTATCTTTTTAATATTGGGAGTCCTGGTTCAATAGTGGTGCAAATAGTTAATGCACCCAGTAGCTGACCAAAAGGTTGGAGGTTCAAGTCCACCCAGGGTAGCCTTGGAAGAAAAGGCATGGTGATCTATTTCCATAAAAATCAGCCATTGAAAGCCATATGGACCACAGTTCTAGTCTGACACACATGGAGTCACCATGAGTCAGAATCAACCTGAAGGTAACTGGTTTTATCCTGCTATTAAAAATGTGGCTTACATCTACAGGCTAGAGGAATTTATAATATACAGTTATTAGACAGACTTATTAATGTATCACATTGGCTGGATCACCACTGGCCTCCAAACATGAGGGCCCATCCCTACAAAAGTTAGGTCATGGAGAAGCAGGGGAAAATGTCTCCTTGTTATGGACTAGTAGCTCTCTCCAGAGCAGAAAGAAAGGAAAAGACTGGGAAACATGGTCAGTTTCTTGTTCCCGACTCACACCAGGTAAACTGATCCTACCAAGGGGAAGAATGAGGGACAGGGTGGAAAGAGACCAGGAGTCTTCTGCTAATGCAGTTTGCTCTACATGATAGCATTCTCTCCTAGTATACATAGTACTGGAGTGTAACAGCCTGTTTTCAAAAGATCTCTTATTTTTATACTGCCCCAGGGGAGGCAACATTACCTAGTCTTCTGTCACCCTTAGAAGGTAAACTTAGATGCACTTGGCACCCAGGGATGTTGCTAGGTCAGCTTTGGTGAGATATCTCAGTGTTCCTTGGGATTCACAATAGCATCAGGAGAAGGCATTCATCCAACTCACCCCAATATTATTCTTGGGTTTTTACTGTTTTGCTATGTTTAAAGTTATCCATTCTTTTCTGAATTTTGGAGGGCAGGATCATCTTTACCTGGGTGATAGAAAATATTCATTCTCAGTTTTGTCATGGTAGCAATGGTCCCTTTGAAGTTGCATTCACACAGAACTTCAGGAGACAGTCACTCATCCATCCATCCATCCATCCACCCATCAATCCATTTATCTAGTCAATTATTCATACATACCTTTTATTTAAGCATTCATTGAGCTTTTTCTACATCCCAGGCTCAATACTAATCAGTAGAAGAACAATTAATTCTCTTTATACTAAGGGTGCTAAGTAAGGGGTATAAGGAGTCTTGGAAGAGCTAGGTCATTATATTTGCCATCTCCCTCCACATCCTGATCTGTTTGTTTCCTTTCAATCCTGGTATGCACTTGTTGTTGTTGTTGTTGTTGTTTGC
>NW_006921617.1:6980412-6986077 GCF_000298275.1 Orycteropus afer afer
TATGGAGGGATGGACACTGGGAAGAGGTAACTATGGGGAGGAAGTGGGAGGGGAGCTGTTGCATTGTAAATTTTGGTCAATGACATGACATAAAGTATATGTGAACTGCTGTATGAAAAGTGAATTTACTCTGTAAATCTTCACCCAAATCAAAATAAAATTAAAAATAAAAAGAGTAAAAAATATATATATAGAAATGGTACCAATTTATCAGTTATCAATTAAGCATATTAAAAAAAATCTTGTCAAAAACATTTCAGATATTTTCTCTCATTTAAATGGCTTTCATTTTTTACAGCTTACATAAGCCATGATTTAGAATCCCAAAATGCAGAATGTTTTTCTTCTTATTATGAAACATGTACATCTTTTGGGAAAAAGTTTTATTGTAGAAATAAAATAAAAATAAAAATGATGTTTCTTCTTAAATATTTACCTTAATAGGTAAGAAAACTAGGGACTGTCATAATTAGGGAGAACATTTCTGAGTCTTTTTTATGTATCTCCATTTATAGCTGACTCTGTGTATAAATTTAAGGGAGCATAATTGCCTTTGTATGTAAGTTTGTGAATTTGTGTGTGTGTATATCAAGCAGCACAGATAAATAAAAGGAGAACCAAGGAGGGAAAATGTTATTAGCATAATTTGAAGAATTGGATGAAATTATTTCAAGAATGTCAAGTTATAATCGTTTATGAAGAGAAGATATAGTATTGGTTATTTTCACATGTATTAATTGGCATTCAAGCCATCTGCATCATTTACTCATATGTATCTAATGGGGATCGTAAATATCCCTCTGCCAGCTAGAAAAGGGCCATAGATCAGGAGAGATGACAATCTCGCGGCTATTATTCAATGATGGGAATAAAGGCTGATCACTTCCTTCAGGTTATTAGTTTTATTTTAAACTTTTTTTATAGTAACATGCAGTAACATATAAAACACATTGTTTTAATGGATTTTTAAAGCCACCTACAAAGAAATCCACTTTCAGCATTGTGAATGTTGATCTATGGTGAAGTTTTTTTGTAGGCTGTAGTTTGCTTTTGAGCTTTTAACAATATACTTGTCCTAGAACAGGCCAGATTTCAGTAGGCCTGGAAGTAAAAATGGGAACTGTAATAAGCCCCCATGTCACATTTTTTTTTTCTCCAGTAGTTATGCACATATTTTCATGGAACTTACAGAAGAATTTCAGTTCGGATATTGTCAACCAGTTTCCTCCTTGTTAGTTTGTCAATGTGTCACGTTATCACAGCCTTAACAGAACAGCCAAAATGGGCTTTGAAATGAAATTGCATGTTAAAAATGAAACAGGGTGTGGTGTAGTGTGTTTCTTTCTACTCAGTCTGGGAGTGGTAAGAGACAACACTGTCAGACCCAGGACACCTTCTGTGTGTCCTTTGTTCATTTGCTCTGGTTTCTAGAACTTTACAATGCCCTGTGCTCTAGACTTAAAACTTGCTGTGGTGTTGGGATTATAGTGGGATCACAAGTGACTGTCTATTATCTTAATTCATGACAGACATGGTTAAATATTTTCATATTCTGAAGACATTTCTTTAAGTGAAATGAAAGCATTCTCACCATTATCTGTCATAATTTATTCCAATGTATGCTTACAGTACTCTGATCAGCAAAGCAATTCTTATACTGTCAACCACCATTTTAAGCAACTGGGAGACATGGAGGCCATTACTCTTTCCACCTGCTTACAGAACACTTACTGGTATGGTTCATATGTTTTCTAAAAGTTTACCTTTGCATCAGAGAAAGTTGGCATCTGTGTCATTAACAACAAGGGATGTTTCAGATTTTGTGAGAATAGTTAAGTGACATCTCATTTCTGATGTTGTACTCAGTTTAGAATTAGTGATTTAGATGTGACTGGCTACATGTTAGATTGCTTCTTCTCAATATTGCCTATATATTGGAATTGCCTGGAGATCTTTAAAAAGTTTACTGATAGCCAGGCTCAGCCTCCCAAGAATCTGTTTAATTGGTCCAGGGTGGAACTTGGGCAATAGTAATTTTTTAAAAGCTCCCCAAGTGATCTTAATGTGTACCAGGGTTGAAAACTACTGGTTTACAGCACCATAGTTTTCAGCTATGTAGCAGTAGCAGAAAAGGGGATCTGGGCTTGAGTGTGGCAAAGAACAGGAAGCTTTGTGTAGCTCCCATAACTCTAACAAACACCCATAGTTGTGTTCTAGAGATGCAAAGATGAAGCAGCCAGGCTTCTGCCCAGGATCTCATGGGCTAGTAAGGGAAAAAGACTCACAAGCAGGAGATTACAATACTGGGTGGCAAGAGCTAGCCAAATGGGAGTGTGAGGAGGGACACAAAACTTTGTCCATATGGGAATGATGAAGTGAAGCACCACTGGGTATTGCCCAAACAAGGGCACAGAGAATCACTCTTAATTAACTGAATCACACCTTTCCTGTTCTGGTAGACATTGTTAGGTCATTTGATTTTCACAACCACCCTGGGAAGTAAAGTCACACTGGACAAATGAAGAAGCAAGATTACAGAGACATTAAGGATGCACATCTATCACAGCATCAGATGCAGAGATGGGGATAATCCCAGAAGGCGCTGTGCCAGTCGCTTCATGTTGCATGGTCTCATTCAGGCCTACTGTACCTTTGTTAAGTATGAATTATAGACAGTCCCTTAGGGACCAACAAGATCCATTCCTAACAGTGTCTTTAAGAATTTGTAGGTAAATTGGAACAGGTGCATAGTTTTTATTTAGCCTTACATCAGTGCAAGAAAAGGCTCAAACCTTTTTCAGTGACTTAAAAGCTACAAACGCAGCAAGTGAAGGTGATTGTGATGAAGAGTTTGTTGCCAGTAGGGATTGGTTCAATAGTTAGAAGTGAGGGCAAATTTATGTGACATTAAATAAGTCAGACTTGCGTAACCCGGGGACTGCCTTACTACATTTATAGACGCACAAACTGAGGCTCAGACTTGTTAAACTACTTGCCCAAGAGCAAGCTACTACTTTTTAAGTGTTAAAGCAGGGTGTTTATATATGTCATTGTTCTTATGTGTTGTAGAGTACATTCTGACTCATAGTGACCCTATATACTGCAGAGTAGAACTATCTCATAGGAGTGCCTAGGGTGAAATCTTTATGGGAGTAGATCACCAGGACTTCTCACTGGTGGAATTTTTGGTGGGTTTAAACTGCTGATCTTTTGGTTAGCAGCCAAACAATGGTTAACATTGTGCCACCAGGGTTCCTTCTCTCTCTCTAATGTATATGTGTATACCTCTATACATATGTATAGAAAGTGGGAGAAAGAGAAGCCAGGGGGTGACAGAGCAGAGCAGTGCCAGGGATCCAGGTAAGGGGAGGGTGAAGAGGTTTCAAAAAGCTAAGTGAGACAAATGTGTCTGTCAGTTTGTTGTACTGTTGTGGCTTGAATGTTGCTGTGAGGCTTGAGGCTGTGCCACTGGTGTTTCAAGTGCCAGCAGGGTTGCACATGGTGCACAGATTTCAATGCAGCTTACAGACTGAGAAGGACCATGAAGAAGGAAGAGGCCATCCACTTCTCAAAGAATTGGCCAGGGAAAACCTTATGAATAGCAGAGAAACACTGTCTGATACATTACTATGTAACTTTATGAATAGCCTGGAAACTTCTGATACAGTGCAGGAGGATGAGTCCCTTAGGTCAGAAGGCTTTCAAAATACGACTAGGAAAGATCTGCATCATCAGAGTAGGACTAACCTTACTGATATGGATAAAGTAAAGATTTTGAGACCTCCATTTGCTCATGTGGCATGACTCAAATTAAGGAGAAACAGTGCAAACATCCATTAATAATCAGAATGTAGACTGTATGAAGTATGAATATAGGATAATTGGAAGTTGCAAAAATGAAATGGAATGCATAAAGATTGATATCCTAGGCATTAGTGAGCTGAAGTGGACTGCTTTTGGCCATTTTGAATCAGACGACCATATGATCTACCATGCTGGGAATGACAATTTGAAGAGGAATGATGTGGCATTCATCATCCCAAAGGATGTTTCAAGATCTGTCCTGAGGTACGATGCTGTCAGTAATAGGATAATATCCATATGCCTCAAGAAAGACCAGTTAATATGACTATAATTCAAATTTATGCACCAACCACCAAAGCCAAAGATGAGGAAATTGAACATTTTTATCAACTTTTGCAGTCAAATTGACAAAATGTGCAATCATGATGTGTTAATATCACTGGTGACTGGAATGCAAAAGTTGGAAATAAAGAAGAATCATTGGTAATTAGAAAATTTGGCCTTAGTGACAGAAATAATGCTGGAGATTGCATGATAGAATTTTGCAAGACCAAAGACTTATTAATTGCAAATATATTTTTTCAACAACACAAATGGTGGCTATATGCATGGACTTCACCAGATGGAATACACAAGAATCAGATTGACTACATCTGTGGCAAGAGGCGATTGAAAAGCTCAATATCTTCAGCCAAAACAAGGCCAGGAGCTGATTGTAGAACAGACCATTAACTACCCATATGCAAGTTCAACTTGAAGTTGAAGACAATTAAAACAAGTCCATGAGAGCCAAAATATGATCTTGACTATATCCCTCCTGAATTTAGAGACCATCTAAAGAATACATTTGATGCATTGAACAAAAATGACCAAAAACCAGAAGAATTGTGGATGACGTCAAGAACATCATTCATGAAGAAAGCAAGAAGTCATTAAAAAGAGGAGAAAAGAAGAAAAGACCAAATAGATTTCAGAAGACTGAAACTTGCCCTTGAATGGAAAGTAGCTAAAGCAAATGGAAGAAATAACAAGATAAAAGAGCTGAACAGAAGATTTCAAAGAGCAGCTTGAGCAGACAAAGCCAATTACTATAATGGAATGTGCAAAGACCTGGAGTTAGAAAACCAAAAGAGAAAAGCACACTTGGCATTTCTCAAGCTAAAAAACTGAGGAAAATATTTAAGCCTCGAGTTGCAATATTGAAAGATTCTATGGGGAAAATATTGAATGATGCAGGAAGCATCAGAAGAAGATAGAAGGAATACACAGTCACTGTACCAAAAAGAACTGGTCAATCTTCATCCATTTCAGGCACTCCCAAAGGAGTAGGGTGAGAGTGCGAGAGAAAGGGAATTAAAAGGCCTAGGAATCTGGACAGAGGATGAGTCAGCCGCAGGGAGCCTGGTAAGGGTGGTAGGAGAGGTTTCCAACAGGGAGACAAACTTGTCTGTCAGTTTGTCCTACTGTGGTGACATGTTGATGTGAGTTTTGAGGTGGAGCCACTGGTGTTTCAAACCCAGCAGGACACACTTGGTGCACAGGTATCAGCCCAGCTTACAGACTAAGACAGACTAGGAAGAAGGAGGAGGCCATCCACTTCTCAAAGTATTGGCCAGGGAAAACGTTATGAATAGCAATGAAACATTGTTTGACACATTACTGCACAACTATATGAATAGTCCGGTTAGGTTAGAAGGCTCTCAAAATAGGACTTGGAAAGAGCTGCATCATCTGAGTAAACCCAGCCTTACTTCTATGGATAAGGTAAAGCTTTTGAGACCTCCATTTCCTGATGTGGCACCACTCAAATGAAAGAGAAACAGCTGCAGACATCCATTAATCATTAGAACATGGAATGTAT
>NW_006921617.1:6986177-6986731 GCF_000298275.1 Orycteropus afer afer
AAGTCATTGGGTGGGTTCAGAGTATGAACCTAACATTTGGGTGATCTTTGTGGATTAGAGAGTGCTTAGAGTACTCTGATCCACAAAACAGTTCTTAATTACCAACCTGAGGAAACTTAGTGGGGTGATGAAAATGATCTATATCTTAAATTGCAGGTATGTTATATGGTTGTATACATTTATCAAAACTTATGTGTACCATATATGCATTTTATGATGTACAACCCAAACCCACTGCTGTTGAGTTGATTCCAACTCATAGTGACCCTACAGGACAGAGTAGAACTGCCTCATAACGTTTCCAGGGTTGTAATCTTTACAAGAGCACATTGCCTCATCTTTCTCCCACAGTGGCTGGTGGGTTCATTTAACAGCTGAGCACTTTAGCCATCATGCCACCAGGGCTCCTTTTTAAATATAAACTAAACCTTAGAAACATATTTTTAAAAATATAGAAATGGGGGAGTTCCGGCAAGATGGCGGACTAGGCAGAAGGACTGCACAGACCCTCTTCAACAAAGAAAAGGGAAACCAATTAACACAGACACAGAAGA
>NW_006921617.1:7018950-7021980 GCF_000298275.1 Orycteropus afer afer
CACTATTTATAGTAGCAAAAATTTGGAAACAACCTAGGTGTCCATCAGCTGAGGAATGGATAACCAAAGTATGATACATACAATGGAATACTATGCAACCCTAAAGAATAATGTAGAATCTGCAAAACATCACATAATGTGGATGAACTTGGAGGACATTATTCTGAGTAAAATAAGTCAATCACAGAAGGACAAATATTGTATTAGTCCACTATTGTAAAATTCAAGGAAAGTTTTATCTGTAGAAGGAAATTTTCTTTGTTGGTTACCAGGGGTGGGAGGGGAGGGAACACCGTTAGATAAGTTGAGACAAATATTGATTTGGGCGAAGAGAAAGACAATGTACCAAATGTGAATGATCAAAACGGTGGCACTGGAGAAGAAGAAGATATAGAGAGGTACATGGGAGGTGCAGACAACCAAGATGAACCCTTTTGCATATATAGTACTGCGCTGTCAGTGAATGCAAACACAGCTATATGAGTAGATAGATGGGTGGACAGGCTGAACTATTAGATATGACTATGAAGCAGGGAGTGTACCCAAGACCATGCATAGGATTGGCAGACAATGGCTATACGAGTATATTTGTATGTTCTCTAAGAATTCCCAGGTGTATAGTAGAGCTGACAAGGGACAAGATTGTAGTCACTTCTTGGTCACAGCCAGCTACTCAGGGGGAGCAAGTAGTTGAACCTGTGGGCTCGGAAGCATAGTCACAGAGGACATCAAGCTCAATTGGCATAACATACTACACAAAACATTGTTCCATCTCCTACTTTGGCGAGCAGTGACTGGGATCATCTTAAAGCTTGCAAGCAGGTATGTAGATGCAATGATGGGTCTCTCCTCATCCAGAGCAAAGAAGAATGAAGAAAACCAAAGATTCATGGAAACAGTTCCTCATGACTGGTACACCATGCTATCCACAGCCTATATGACTATGAGAGCAGAACAACTAGATAGTGCACAAATACCACTGTTAACCACTCAGAGGGGATCTACGTAGGAGATCCTGGATAGAGAGGGAGAACAATGTGGAACAAAACTCAAGATCATTTGGGAAAAAAAGCAGGGGGGACCAGGTTTGCTGGTCTGATAGAGCCTGGTGGAACCACTGAGACTATGACTCCTAGCTGCCCTTCAAGTCTGGAATTGAACCCACACCTGTGGCTTCCAGCCAAACAAAAGATAGGCATGTGAGTTGAACATTTACCTGAGGTAGATACACTCCTTGGAGAGAACAAGCATGGGAGAAAGTTGGGCTTTTCCCCATGGTTTGGGTCAGCTGTTGGGCTGTTTATGCACAGGGAGATAGCTAAGGGGGCAGGAGTGCATGGAGGGATGGACACAGGGAAGAGGTAACTATCAGGAGGAAGTGGGAGGGGAGCTGTTGTATTGGGGTAAATTGTAGTCAATGTCATGAGACAAAGTATGTGTGAACTGCTGTATGGAAAGTGAATTTGCTCTGTAAACTTTCACCCAAATCATAATTTTAAGTAAATAAATAAATAAATTGAATATAGTCAAGTAAAAAAAAAAAAAAAAAGATCTGAACGCTTGATTGGAGTCACTTTCAACTGGTTTCAGGAAAAGCATGTACTAGGGGGTGTTCTTGTACAGATTTGATGGGGAATTTCCTGGGAAGTATAGATCAGGGAAAGGGAGACTTGACTTCAAGTTGTCAGCCACTTATAGCAAAAGACATCTTAGAGATGATCTAGTCCATCTTCTTATTTTATAGGAAAATAAATTGATTTTAAGAGAGAATATTGGCCACTTCTCCAGCCACATACTTTTCACATATTTCATTTGGTAACTTCCTGCAATCTCTTCTCTGCCTCAGACATTCCTCTGAAAACTCCTCTTCCATTCCATTTACATTAATGGCCTCTCTAGTGTTAAAATACTATTTAAATTATTTCTCTGCAGCATTTGATATTAATAACCACATTTTCCTTCTTAAAATACTAGTGTTACTTGTCTTCTATGTTATCACTCTTCTGGTTTGTTTTCTGTCTGATTCATCCCTCTCAACCATATCTATTTGCCTCTGAAGTGTAAATGTTTGTCAAGATTTGAAGGATACTTGCCAGATATACTACAATTTAGACCAAATTAAAAAATATTCCAGAAGTTAATGTATAATTCCTATACTTTGGAGAATGTCAGAGAGTTAAGAGAAGTGAGCAGACACAATTCTATCAGTTCCTGAAAATGTTTTCCAACTTGGAGAGGTTGGGAATGGAGATGTGAGTGGGCCACAGAGAGTATGGGACCATATTACCAGGCACCTATTCCTGCTCTATGGGTCAGCAGTGGTCACAAAGCTGGTGATATGTCTTAAGGCTCACAAAGTCCACACTGTTCTCTCAATTTTGAGAGCATGGTCAAGAGGCAAGGTTAGTACAGAAGAAAGATGCGAGACAATCTCTTGGTCTTAGTCTACAGCAACCAACATCTGACTAACCAAATAAAATTCCCATGTGCTAAAGATTATTAAAATAATCAAAATTCTCACTCAAATGGTTGCAACACTGTAGGAGGGGAACAAAGAGAAATGTAGCATCCTTCTTTCTTAGTATTCCCTCCCTGAGATTCCGCTGAAGGTATTTCTATATATGTATATGTATGGCTATCAATATGCAGTGAGATAAAATGCTCCATGATTATTTTATCTCTTTTTCAAAAGAAAAAGAAAAAGAAAAAAAAGAAAGAATGTCTGAAGTGATACTTCAACCCTTCAGCTTAAATTCTATGGAATGAGAGTTTAGAAGAGTCTTCTCACCCTATATTGGTGGTAAATTGATATCTAAAGTGTCTTATCCCCCATTCAAAGTTGAAAATATGGAATAAAAACAGAAAATTTAGACCTAGAAAAATTATACAGTGGAAAGGGGGAAAATGAACTTACCATCCAAAAGAGATCTAGGAGTGATTAGAAAATCACAATTTGAAGTAAATTTTACACCAGGAGATATAATGAAAATATAGACCTTTATCACACTCCTAAGAAAAGTAAAGGGTAAA
>NW_006921617.1:7022274-7033642 GCF_000298275.1 Orycteropus afer afer
TTAAAATTGTAGTAGAAGAATCAAGGCACAGAACTGTAGAATTGACACTAAAAAAAAAAAAAAAAAAAAATTGAATCATTAGACAACTATCTTGAGAAAATTACTTAGAATATAGAGAAAAGGACAAAGGAAATAAAATAATCAGAGAAGATGATAACTATGGAAATCAGACAATGAACCTTCAGCATATAAGTAGTGTGTGTACCTGAACAAATCAGAAATGACAAACAAAAACGTAAAAAAGGGAATATACAGATTGCAAAGTATCACTATAGAAGACAAAATGAGTAAAAATGTGTCAAACCCTGCAGTTTCACCAAGCATCAAAGATACAGAAATTCAAAGACTAAAAAAGAAAATGAGTCCTTCAAATCAGTATAGCATTGATGAAGCCTGTAGTCAGACTTAAAAAACCAAAAAACTCAGTGGTATGGAGCTGATTCTGACTCATGGTGATCCCATGGGTTGCAGGTTAGAACACAGCTCTGTTTGGTTGCATGTAATTAGGCTATAATTTATCAGGAGAAGATCACCAGGTCTTCCTTCTGAAGTGCCTCTGGGTGAATTTGAACCACTAGCCTTAGTCAAGTGAAAACCACTTGTGCCTCTAGGGACCCCTAGTCAAACTAGACACGTTTGAACTTATGATTATGATCTTAGGTAGGTAATATCTACTGTATAAAATTGCCATGAGGGAGAAATGAGAAAATCCTAGCAAAAATACTTAGCTTATTGCCTGGCACATAATAAGCACATGGTAAATGTTATCTATTATTGCAAGCATCCAGCCAGAGGAAATACTTAGCCAACAGTGGAAATCAAGCTAATCCAGAATCCATATTAGCAGTATTAGAAGATTTTAAGAAGAAGTTTTATGCTTAAGTGTTCCATAGCTGCCAAATTGTTATTCTTGTAAAGGCAAGAGAAAAGATACTCAGAAACGTAAGAATTTGAGAAGCACACCATTACCAATTCATAAAAAAGATTGCTAACAATAATAGTCCAGGACAGAAAAAATAACCCAAAAAGAAAGAACAGAGAAGTTATGATATTGAAGGACATTGAAAATGGCATATCTGCTGAAAAAAAAAAAAAAAAAAAAAAACTCTACAAAATCAAAAAAGTGAAGATGTCACTTTGAGGAATACTGTGCACCTGACCCAAACCATGATCTTTTCAATTGCCTCATATGCACACAAAAACTGGACAATGTAAAAGGAAGACAGAAGAAGAATTGGTATATTTGAATTATGGTGTTGGGTAATAGTGTTGATTATACCACAGACAGCCGGAAGAATGAACAAATCTGTCTTGGAAGAAGTACAGCCGGAACGCTTCTTAGATGTGAGGACAGTAAGGCTTTTTGTCTTGCTTTGTTTTGGGCACAGGCACATTATCAGAAGGGACCAATCCCTGGAAAATGCTATCATGCTTGGTAAAGTAAAGGGGTGCTAACAAAAGAAAAAAAAGGAGGAACAGCCTCCATGGGATGGATTGCCACATTAACTGGAGCAGTGGCTTCAAATATATCTATTATTGTGAGGATGGCACTGGGCCAGGAAATGTTTCATTGTACATAAGATTGCTCTGAGTTGCAGCTGACTTGCAGGCACATAACAACAGTGAATATGGATCAATTAATTCATATATTCTTATTCCTTAGGAGATTCTGAGGAAGGCATGGGACTTCTCAGGAAAAAAATGCTTATATACATACACAAAAATTTACATACCCTTTTAGGTTATTCAGAAGAAATCTATAGAAATCAATTCATGATGTCCTTTGGAACCCATAGATTGCAGGCCCTATTTTAAACATAAATCCAAGTTTAAGTAACTGTGACTATTGTGATCACAAAACAAAAATTAAATGTTAAATTCATGATGGAACTACATAATTTACTCTGGAGCATAGTGCCTAAGACACTTGACTGCTAACCAGAAGGCTGGTGGTTCAAACCCACCAGCCACTCCTTGGAAGGAGGATTGGGCAATCTACTTCCGTAGTGATACTGCCTCGGAAACCCAAGGAGGGGTCGCTATGAGTTGGGTCCGACTCTATGGCAAACAACAAACAACAACAATTGTGATCACAAAACAAAAATTAAATGTTAAATTCATGATGAACTACATAATTTACTCTACATGTATACTGCAAATATAAATATAAATAGTATATATAATGTAAAAATAATTTAAATATAATAGATATGGGCAAAAACTTCACACCAAGCATGCAGTCAAGCAAAAAAAAAAAAAAAAGATCTATGCATCTATGCACACATCTACATAAAAACCCAGGAAGTGAAGAGAGTGACTGGCAGGAAGAAAGGGTGTAAGTGTGTTAATGCATACATTATTTTTCTCTCTCTCTTTTTCAGAGAAGAGAATTACCGCATTCTATAGATATTCATTAAGCTTAAACAGATATAAAGTAGCTATTAGAAAAACTGAAGACAAAATATACACATTCTAAATAAATAGAAGAAGCATTGGTAGTTGGAAAAAATGGATTTGTTGGGAGAAATGATGCTGAAGATTGTATGAAAGAATTTTATAAGACCACCTATTTATTCATTGCAAATATCTTTTTTCAACAATATAAACAGCAACTATACCTGTGGATTGTGCCAGGTGAAATACATAGGAATCAAATAGACTACATCTGTAGAAAGAGAAAATGGAGAAACACAATATTATCGGTCAGAACAAGGCCACAGGCTGACTATGGAAAAGATAATCAGTGGTTCATAAGTAAGTTTAAGTTGAAGCTGAAGGAAAATAAAATAAGTTCACAAGAGCTAGAATATGACTTTGAGTGTATCCCACATGAATCAGAGACTAGCTGAAAAATAGATTTGATGTGTTGAACACCAATGACTGAAGACCAGAAGAGTTGTGGGATAACATCACAGGTATCATGCGTGAAGAAAGCAAAAGGTCATTACAAAGACAGGAAAGAAATAAAAGGCCAAAATGGATGTCAGAAGAGATTCTGAAGATTGCTTGTGATTGGAGAGTAGCTAGAACAAATGGAAAAAATGATGAAGTAAATACATTGAACAAAAAATTTCAAAGGGAGGTTCAAGAAAGGAAAGGAAAGTATTATAATGAAATGTACCAAGACCTGGAGTTAGAAAACCAAAAGGGAAGAACACACTTCACATTTCTCAGGCTGAAAAAAACTGAAGAAAAAATTCAAGCCACAAGTTGCAATATTGAAGGATTTGATGGGCAAAATAGTGAATGATGCAGGAAGCATCAAAAGAAGATAGAAGGAATACAAAGAGTCACTGTCCAAAATAATTGGTCGATGTTCAACTATTTCACATGGTAGCATAAGAGTCACCATACAAAAAAAAAAAAAATGTTCAACGTTCAACCATTTCAGGAGATAGCATATGAACAAGAACTGATGGTATTGAAGGAAGAAGTACATGCTGCACTGAATGAATTAGGGGAAAAAACAAAACAAACAAAACACCAAGGCTCCAGGTATTGACATTGAGATGTTTCAACAAACAGATGCAGAGTTGGAGGTGCTCACTAATTTATGCCAAGAAATTTGGAACATAACTATCTGGCTATCTAACTAACTGTCCAGTCAGTTAGACTGGAAGAAATCAATTTTTTTTTTTTTCCCATTCCAACAGGTGATTCCAAATAATGTGGAAATTAACAAAAAATACCAAAATTATCAAAAATTATCAAATTATAAAAAAATACCAAAATTATAAAAAAAATCAAGTGTAAATAAAATTGTGCTTAAGATAATTCAAAATGGTTGCAGCAGTATATTAGCCGAGAAGTGCTAGAAATTCAAGCTGGATTCAGAATAGGATTTGGAATGAGTGATACCATTGCTGACATCTGATGGATCTTGGCTGAAAGCAAAGAATAACAGAAAAATGTTTACCTGTGTTTTATTGACTGTGTAAAGACATTAGAAAGTGTGGATCATAACAAATTATGGATAATATTGAGAATGGGAATTCCAAAACAATTAATTGTGCTCTTGAGGAACCAGTACATAGATCAAGAGGCAGTCATTTGAATAAGACAAGGGGATACATGGTTTAAACTCAGGAAAGGTGTGTATCAGTGTTGTATACTTTCACAATACTTATTCAATCTGTATACTGAGCAAATAATCTGAGAAGAATAACGTGGCATCAGGATTGGAGGAAAAATCATTAACAATCTGCAATACGCAGGTGATACTGCCTTGCTTGCTGAAAGTGAAGATTTGAAGCACTTACTGATGAAGACCAAAGACTACAGTCTTCATTGTGGATTACGCCTCAACATAAAGAAAATGAAAGCCCCACAAGTGGAACAATAAATGGAGAAAAGACAGAAATTGTCAGGGATTTCATTTTATTTGGATCCACAATCAACTCTCATGGAAACAGCAGTCAAGAAATCAGATGACTTATGGTACTGGGCAAATCTGCTGCAAAAGACCTCTTAAAAGTACTAAAGAGCAAAGATGTCACGTTGAAGACTAAGGTACACCTGACTCAAACCGTGGAATTTTTAATAGCTTTCTAGGCATGTGAAAGCTGGACAATGAATAAGGAAGACCAAAGAAAAATTGATATATTTGAATTGTGGTGTTGGCAAAGAATACCAAAAATATCATGGACTGCCAGAAGAACAAACAAATCTGTCCTGGAAGAAGTACAGCCAGATACTCATTAGAAGCAAGAACGGCCAGACTTCATCTCCCATACTTTGGCCATGTTGTCAGAAGGGACCATTCCCTGGAGAAGGATATCATGTGTGGTAAAGTAAAGGGTCAGTGAAAAAGCAGAGGACCCTCAACAAGATGGATTGACACAGTGGCTGAAGCAACGGGCTCAAGCACAGCAAATATGAATATGGAGCAGGACTAGTGTTTCCTTCTATTGTACATATGGTTGCTATGAGTAGAAACTGACTTAACAGCACCTAACAACAACAACAACAAATAAATAACGAGATTAAATTAAATAAATACCAAATATTACATATTGATTAACCAAGTATAACAATGCCTTACTACCTGTTGAATGTAGGTCTCTCACATTTTCTACACATTTTAAACTTTTACACAATAAAACTTTAGATGGAGATAAAAATTTAAAAAACATATATATAATGAAATCTTAGAAAAAAACAAAACAAAAAATCATAAAATCTACCCTAGACTTGCAATAATAAAACGTTAAAAGAATATTAAAATATTAAGCCAAGTAACTTAACTACCTCCCACATCAAATTTAAATACTCTAAAAAAATAAGGCAAGAAAATTCAAATAGTCAAAAATGTATTTATGTTTATAAATGTTTTATTAAATTATAATTTATAATTCAATAAAAGATTACTAGATATGAGATGAAGCAGGAAACTGTGACCTGTAATGAGAAGAAAATCAATCATAGAAGTAGACCTAGAAATGACAGAGCTAATGGAATTATCAGAAAAAGATTTTAAGAGAACAATTATAAATATGTTCAAAGACATAAAGGGAAATATGAGCACAATGAAGAAAGAAATGGGATATATACATATATATATACAAATCCTATGAAGAAGTTTTCACTGGATGAAAGTTGTAACAGACTAGACACTGTAATAACAGATTACAGAACTTTAAAACATAGCAATAGAAATTATGCAACATGAAATGCAAAGAGAAAAAAGGTTGAGAAGCTTGAATAAAGCCTCTTTGGTCTGTGGGAAATATTAGGTGGTCTACCACACATGTAATTGGAGTCTCAGAAAAAGAGGTGATATAAAAGAACAAAAAATACTTTTAAAGATTATTTCTGAAAAATTTTCCAATTTTAATAAAAACTATAAACTCAAAGGCCCAGAAAACTTAAGAAACCCCATATGGGATAAATATATTTTTAAAAAGCACATAAAGGCACATCAAAACAAATTTCTGAGAACCTAGAGATGAAAGGAAAAAATGTTAAATATCCAGAAATGAAGATAAATTACATGGAGAGAAACACACTGTAGGATTTTTTTTTTGTCAAAAACAATGCAAAATAGAAGACATTGAAACTATAAAGAATTGAAAAAAAAAATTATCAGCCTACAATTTTTCATCTAGCAAAACTATTCTTTGAAAATGAGGATGGATAAAGGCATTTTCAGATAAACAGAGGCTGAGAAAACTATTAATAGGTGATCTGCATGCACTATAAGAAATGTCAAAGGCCATTTTTTAGGCTGACATAAAATGATGCCAGATAAATTAAATCTATCTAAGAAAATAAAGAAATGAACAAAAAGCACATAGGTGGGAAATATAATTATTTTTCTTTCTTCAAAAGATAATTGACTTTGCAGATGAAAAATAACATCAGTGTATTATACATTTTGGGGAGCTCTGGTGGTGTAGTGCCTAAGTCATTTGACTGCTAACCAGAAGGGATTTCAAACCCAGCAGCCACTCCTCAGAAGGAAGATGGGGTAATCTACTTTCGTAGTGATACTGCCTTGGAAACCCAAAGAGGGGTCGCTATGAGTTGTATCCAACTTGATGGGAGTAAGTTTGGTTTTGGTTTTATTATACATTTTATAATATAGAGAAATTAATGACAGGCAAACAATATAAATAATGGAAGAGAAAAATGGAAATATACCTGAAGTATAATATTATTTGGAAGCAGACTACGATAAGGTAAAGATGCATATTATAGAGCAAACAGTAATAATAATAATAATAAAAAGATGTATAGTTAGTATATCGATGGTGAAGAGGAAATGAATCATAAAAATAATCAATTAATTGAAAAGAAGGTAGGCAAGTAGAAAGGGAAAAAAAGGAGAAAGTGCAGATTAGCCAAATAAAAAAAGTAGCAGATTGATAGTTAAATTAAATTAAAATGGAATAAGCACCCAGTGAAAAGGCAGTGATTGTCATATGTATATAAAAAAAGCAATACCTAACTATAGGAATGAACTTTATAAATCCATGGATATCTTAAAAGTAAAGGGATTAAAGATGACATCATGAAACACTAATCATAAGAAAGCTGGAGTGACTATTAATATTAGACAAAGTAAACTTCATGACAAAGAATGCTATCAGAGATAAACAGAGATTTTTATTATAATAAAAGAATCAATTCATCAAGAAGGCATAACAATCTTAAATGTGTATGTACCTAATGCAGAGTCTCAAAATACATGAAACAAAAACTAATAGAAATGATAGGAGAAATAGAAAAATTTACAGATATGTGTAGATTTCAATACTTTCACTCAGTTATTGATATAAGAACTAGAAAAAACAGTACAGCTTAAAAAGACTTAAGCAATGTTATTAACCAATTTGACCAACCAGTAAGTTGGAACTGTGAACCCACCCAGTAGCTCCACAGGGGAAATATGTGGCAGTCAGCTTCAATGAAGGTTACGACCTTTAAAATTCTATGGGCCATTCTACTCATCACATGGGGTCACCATGAGTCAGAATTGACAGCAAAGCAACAAAGGAGCCCTGGTGGCACAATGGTCAAGTGCTCAGCTGCTAACTAAAAGGTTGGTGGTTTGAAATCACCCAGTGGCTCTGTGGCAGAAAGACCTGGTGATCTGCTCCTGTAAAAATTGTTGTTGTTGTTGTTAGGTGCCATTGAGTCATTTCTGACTCATAACAATCCTAAGCACAGCAGAACAAAACACCGCCCAGTCCTGTGCCAGCTCCATGATCCTTGCTATACTTGAGCCCATTGCTGCAGCCACCATGTCAATCCATCTCGTTGAGGGCCTTCCCCTCTTTTGTGGACCTTCCAACTTACCAAGCATGACACCCTTCTCCAGGGAATGGTCCCTTCTGACAACATGACCAAAGTAGATGAGATGAAATCTGGCCATTCTCACTTCCAGGGAGAACGTTGGCTGCACTTCCTCCATGACAGATTTGTTAGTTCTTTTAGCAGTCCATGGTACCTTCAGCATTCTTCACCAGCACCACAACTCAAAAGCATCAATTCTTCTTCAGTCTTCCTTATTCATTGTCCAGCTCTCACACGCATATGAGGTGATTGAAAATATAATGGCTTAGTCCTCAAGGAGACATCTTTGCTCTTCAGCACTTGAAAGAGGTCCTTTGCAGCCAACTTGCCCAGTGCTATACGTCATCTAATGTTCTGACTGCTGCTTCCACTGGCGCAGATTGTAGAACCAAGCAATGTGAAGTCTTTGACAACCTCAATCTTTTCTCCATTTATCATGATGGCTGCTTATAGGTCCAGTTGTGAGGATTTTCTTTACATTGGAATTTAATCCATACTGTAGACTGTGTTCTTTAATCTTCGTCAGTAAGTACCTCAAGTCATCTTCACTTTCAGCAAGCAAAGTTGTGTCGTCAGCCTATCACAGGTTGTTAATGATTGTTCCTCCAATCATGGTGCCACTTTGTTCTCCTTCATGCAGTCCAGCTTCTCGGATTATTTGCTCAGCATACAGATTGAATAAGTATGGGGAAAGGATACAACCCAGATGCACTCCCTTCTTGATTTAAACCATGCAGTGTTCCCTTGTTCTGTTCGAAGAACAGCTTCCTGGTCAATGTACAATTCCTCATGAGTACAATTAAATGTTCTGGAAGGCCCATTCTCAATGTTATCCACAATTTGTTATGATCTGCACAATCAAATGCCTTTGCATGGTCAGTAAAACACAAGTAAACATCTTTCTGGTATTCTTTGCCTTGATCCAAGATCCATCTGACAGCAGCTATGATATCCCTTGTACCATGTCCTCTTCTGAATCCAGCTTGGACTTCTGGAAGTTCTCTGTCAATATACTGCCCAGAAAACCCCTTGGGCCAGTTCTGCTCTGTCATGTGAGTCACTATGGGTTGAAATTGACTCAAAGGCTAAAAACATCACCACCCAACAACAAAAGAAAACAGATTCCTTTCAAATATAAATGGAATATTCACCATGGTAGATTGTATTCTGAGACATAAAATAGGTTTTAATAAATGTGAGAAGGATTTAAATCACATGGGTCAGTATGGAATTAAATTGGAATAAATAAGAAAATGATATTAAAAATTACCCAAATATTTGGAAATTGCATAACACATTTGTAAATAATTCCTAGTCAAAGAATAAATCAAAAGAGAAGTTGGAAAATATTTTGAACAGAATGATGATGAAACAAATCATAATTTATGCAATGCAGCTAAAAGTTAGAGCTGAAAAATGTTATATTGGAAAAGAAGAAATATTTTAAAGTATCAACCAGGCTTTCATCTTAAGAAGATAGAAAAAAACAAAGAGGAAAATAATCCCAAAGTATAAGTAACCCAATAAAGAGCAGAAAACAATGAAATAGAAAAGGAATAGAGAAAAATCAATGAATCCAGAAGCTAGGTTATTGAAAACATTTAATGATGAACATCTAGCTAAACTGAATCAAAAAAAGAAAAAGGAGAAAACACAAATTATTAATAGAAGCAATGAGGAGAGGGTCCTGAAGATATTAAAATAATAATAAAGAAATGTTACAAACAAGTTTAGGGAGCCCTGGTGTTGCAGTGGTTATGGCTCAGCTGCTAACTCAAAGGTCAGTAGTTTGAATCCACTGGACTTTCCACAGGAGAAAAATGTGGCAGTCTGTTTTCATAAAACTTTACAACCTTGGAACCTAAGGAGCAGTTCTACTCTGTCCAAAAGTGCTGCTATGAGTCAGAATGAACCTAAGGCAATGGGTTTTTGCTTTGTGAACAAATTTATACCAACAAATTAGACAACATAGATGAAATGGAGGGAGCTCTGGTAGTGTAGTGCGTAAGGCACTTGACTGCTAACCAGAAGGCTGTCAGTTCAAACCCACCAGCCACTCCTTGGAAGGAAGGTTGGGTAATCCACTTCCATAGTGATACTGCCTTTGGAAACCCAAGAGGGGTCTCTATGAGTCTGGTCTGACTTGACGGCACAAAACAACAACAGAGGAAATGGACACATTTCTTGAAAGGCAGAGCTGTACCAAAAAATGATAAAAGAAGAAATATAAAATTTGAACAACTTTTTATTTAGAATTTGAATCTTATATTAAAAATTATCCCCTCCAGATCTGTATTCAAAATGGAGTCTCATCAGTAAGCATCACGCTATTTCTCTCTAGCATCTAAGTGCTTGAAAAACTAGGTACAGCTGTTTGAATTAGGGATTTTGGTGCTCTGAACGGCTCACTGAGTCAGAGTACACCAAACACAGAAAAGCAGAATTAGAGGAAAGGCACAGGGAGATTACTTAAGAAGGATCTACCTGGTGGAGGATGGACAGGCAGCCGAGAGAGGCCATTGGAAACTTCCCTGGGGCAGTCACTGACTGGTGGGCAATGGCAGACACCTGAGATCCTTGTGAGCCAAAAAACAAGACCCCCTATATCAGCATACCAGCAATCACACCAAATCCCAGCAGACAGCCCCAAAGATCTGCCTCCAACACCTGATTTTATTGGTAACTTGGGTACAAATGGGCGCACACAGTATCACTGAAACTCAAGCAGAGAGTTCACAGGTATGCAAAGAGGGTGAGCTCACTCCCCTCTCAGCAGGTCACTGAGTGGGCTTGGGTCAGCCTGGGAGACTTTGTGCTTATCTTTGTCACTGAGATTGGGACCACAGTTTACTAGCGGGTACTCCCCTGACTCCAGCACAGCTGAAATTGTGCAAATCTTTGGTGCTGCAGGTGGGCAATATCACAGACAAACTCCTGAGCCATTAGTGGTCTGGGGGGATTGCGCAAGCATCACAGGCAGATGGGACAGGGAGAGAGTGGAAGCCGCAGCTGAGTGAGGTCCTGAGAATTTGACTTGGATTAGCTTCTTGGCACTGAGGGGCCTCGGAAGCGGGGTTCTTGAGTGTGCCTGAGCCTGGCAGAAAGTGACGACCCTCTAACAACAGGAATCTTTCCTGAGATTGAGCCATGGTCTTGTAAATAACTACGTCATCAATAACAGCCTGCGCAAAGCCCTAGAAACCAACCCTAGCAACACCAAGCTCTCCTTCTTCTGCTTCCGCCTTCTTTGCTAATAACTTCACTCGTTCAATAGAAGAAATAATATTCAGTCAATTACCATAAAGCCTCCACTTTGAACTCTAAACCCTCTTTATGACAAACAGAAACAGATATCCACATTCCACACAGTGATTCCACCATCACAAAGAAAACAGCACAGCAACCCAACATACCTGAATCAATAATAAAATAAAATACACCAGCTTCACCTTTTCAAAATATTAAACCATAAAACCAAGACAAAACAAATCAACATGTAACCAGCAGCTAGAGACAACCTAAAGAGACAGCGCTCTACCAGGTTCCAGGGTCTGAAGAAGAGATTCTGCTTTCC
>NW_006921617.1:7054770-7088812 GCF_000298275.1 Orycteropus afer afer
TAAATGTTCACCCTATATGCCTGTCTGTTATTTGACTGGAAGCCAAGGAAGTGAGTTCAATTCCAGATGTGAAGGGTAACTAGAGGCCATAGTCTCTGGGGTCTCATCAGGCTCCATCAGACCAGTAAACCATGTCTTTTTTATGATTTTGAGTTTTGTTCCACATTGTTCTCCCACTCTATCCAGGATCTCCTGCACTGATTCCTTTCAAAGTGGTTGACAGTTGTACCTGGGCACCATCTAGTTCTTCTGCTCTCATAGTCATATAAGCTGAAGTTCACATGGTCCACTAGTCTCTTGGACTAAATGTTTCCATACACCTTTCATTTTCTTCATTCTTCTTTGCCCTGGATGAGGAGAGACCCATTGTTGCATCTAGATGGCTGCTTGCAAGCTTTTTAAGACCCCAGTCGCTACTCACCAAAGTAGGATGTAAAACAATTACTTTTGTGTAGTATGCTATGCCACTTGAGCTTGATGTGCCCTGTGACCATAGTCCTGAGCTGACAGGCCCAACAACTTGCTCCATCATGGTAGTTGACTGTACCAAGGAAGTTATCATAACTTTTCCCCTGTTGTTATTGTTGTTATATGCCATCGAGTTGGCCATGACTCATTGTGACCCCTCCTTGAGTTTCCGAGGCAGTATCACTATGGAAGTAGATTGCCCCATCTTCCTTCCAAGGAGTGACTGGTGGGTTTGAACTGCCAGCCTTCTTGTTAGAAGTCAAATGCCTTAGGCACTATGCTACCAGAACTCCCTTTCCCCTGTTAGTTCTAGTTATATGGATATTCTTCCAGCACATACAAATATGTATGTAGAAATATAGTCTGCCAACCTTATATATGGTCATGAATATATTCCACTTTGCCAGATATATCTGATCATTCAGTCTGTCTACCTATCTCTTTACCTGTAGATTAATGTTTGTTATTACTGATAACACAGTATTGCATATGCTTTTATGTAATATGAAATATGGTTTATCTTTGTAGTTTGTACCATGGTTTGAAGTTTTCCATTTAGGTCTTTGATGACCTTTGAAGTCCCTTGGTGACCGGGACTGGTCTTTAGGTTAATTCTCAGATCCCAACACCACTTGAAAATATTCAGGCTGTTGGTCTCATCAGAGTAGCTGACAGTCCGAAACTCTGACCATCTCTGCACTCACCGTTTTTGTTCAGGTTTTTCCTCCATGAAAACTTCAATCTTTTCTCCATTTATCATGATGTTGCATATGGGTCCACTTGTGAGGACTGTGGCTTTCTTTATGTTTCTTGAGTTAGTTTCTGTATATGGTGTGAGATACAGATCCTGTTTCATTTTTCTGCAAATGATATCCAGATTTGCCAGCACCATTTGTTGAAGAGATTATCTCTTCCCCATTTAATGGGTTTTGGCCCTTTGTCAAAGATCAACTGTCCATAAGTGGATGGGTTTACTTCTGGCTTCCTAATTCTGTTCCTTTGGTGTATTTAACTGTATTGTACCAAAACAGGCTGTTTTGAAAACTGTGGCTGAATAGTAGGTTTTGAGGTCAAGGAGTGTGAGGCTTCCTCCTTTGTTCTTTTTCTTTAGTAGTTTTTTGCTTATCTGGATTTGTTTCTTTGCCATATAAAACTGATGATTAGTTTTTCCATCTCTATAAAGAATGATGCTGGAATCTAAATTGGGATTATATTATATCTGCAGATCATTTTGGGAAGTGGACATTTTCACATTGTTAAGTCTTCCTATCCATGAGCATGGTATGTTCTTCTATCTCTAGAGGCCTCTTTTGATTTGTTGTAGTTTGTTGTATACATCTTTTGTATCTCTGGTTAGAGATATTCTTAAGTACTTCATCTATTGTGTGGCTACTGTAAATAGTGGTGTTTTCTTGAGTTCCTTTTCAGAGTTCTCAGCATTAGTGTAGAGGAATCCTACTGATTTTTGTATGTTGATCTTATAACCTGACACTTTGCCAAATCCTTCTATTAGTTACAATAGTTTTCTTGTTGACTTCTAGCACTTTCTATGTATAGAATCATATCATCTGCAAATAGAGATAGTTTATTTATTTGTCAGTTTGGATGCCTATTATTTCTCTTTCTTGTCTTGTTGCTCTGGATAGGACTTCCAACACAATATTGAATAGGAGTGGTGATAAACTGCATCCTTGTCTGATTTCCATACACAGTCTTTCCCCATAGAGAACAATGTTGGCCATGGGTTTTGACTGCATGCTCTTAATTATGGTGATGAATTTCCCATCTATTCTTATTTTGCTGAGTTTTTTTTTTTTTAATCAAGAATAGGTGTTGGATTTTGTCAAATATCTTTTCAACATCAATTGATATACTGATTTTCCTCTGTTTTATTTATGTGGTGGATAGTGAAGATTGTTTTTCTAATGTTGAACCATCCTTGCATACCTGGTATGAATCCCACTTGATCATGATGTATTGTTTTTTTGATATGTTATTGGAGTCTATCAGTTAGAATTTTGTTGATAATTTTTGTCTATGTTCATAAGGGGTATTGGTGTATAGTTTTCTTTTTTAGTAGTGTATTTACATAGTTTTGGTATCAATGTTATGCTTGCTTCATAGAATGAGTTTGGAAGTATTCCATCATTTTCTTTGTTCTAAAATAGTTTGAGTAGAGTTGTTGTCATCTCTTCTCTGAATGTTTGATAGAATTTGCCAGTGAAGCCACTTGGTCCAGGTTTATTTTTGGTGGTAGGTTTTTTTTTTTTTTTTTTTTTTAATGACTTGTTTAATTTTTTCTTTTGTTATGGGTCTGTTCAGGTTTTCTACATCAGATTACATTAATTTGGGTGGGTAGTGTGTTTCCAGAAATTTGTCCATTTCTTCTAAGTTTTCAAATTTGTTGCAGTACAGTTCTTCACGTTATTCTGTTATTATCCTTGTTGTTTTAATTGGTTCTTCTGTGACATTGCCTATTTTATTTCTTATTCATTTTAGTTGCATCCTCCCCTTCTCCTTTGTTAGATTTGCCAGTGGTTTGTAGATTTCATTAATCCTTTTGAAGAACCATCTTCTAGTCTTGATTCTTTCTATTGTTTTTTTGGTTTTGTTTCTTTTATTTCTGCTAGAATATTTATTATTTTCTTTCTTCTGGTGATTGTGGGCTTTTTTGCTGTTCTTTTCTAATTGTTGGAGATGTTGTGTTTAGGTATTGATTTTGGTTCTTTTTTTTTTTTTTATGTATGCATTTATTGCTATAAATTGTCCTCTCTCTCTGGTTTTGTTGTGTCCCAAAGATTTTAGCATGTTGTGTTTTCATTCTCATTTCATTAAAAAAAAAATTAATTTCATTTTTCATTTCTTCTTTTACTTTGTCGTTTTTAAGCAGGATTTTATTCACTTTACACGTATTTTATTTTTTTCCCGTTGTTGATTTATAATTTTATAGCATTGTGATCTGAGAATGCTTTGTAGTAGTTTGATATTTTTAAGGTTATTGAAGTTTGGTTTGTGGCCTATATATGGTCCATTTTGGAGAATGTTTCATGTGTACAGGAAAAGAAGATATATTGTGCTGTTGTTGGGTGGAATGTCTGTATATGTGCATGAGATCTACTTGATTGATTGTGTTGTTTAAATTTTCTGTATCTTTGTTGAAATTCTTTCTAGTTGATCTGTCCTTCATTGAAAATGGTGTACTAAACTCTCCTGCCATTTTTGTGGAGTTATCTATATCTCTTTTCAATTCTGTTAAAGTTTGATTTATATAGTTTGGGGCTCTTTCGTAAGATGAGTAGATATTTATTATAGTTATGTGCTGGTTTTGGATTGATCCTTTTCAATCATTATATAGTGCCCTTTCTTGTCTTTTTTGCCTATTTTTGCCTTAAAATCTATTTTATCAGAAATTAATATCATCATTCCCATTCTTCTTTGTTGCCATTTTCTTGATAAATGTGTTTCCATCCATTGATTTTTAGCTCATTTTTATTTTTGTGTCTGAAGTGTGTCTCTTGTGGACAGCATATTGAAGGATCACATTTTCTTATTCATTTTGCTACTGTCTGTCTCTTGCCTGGTGAGACAATTTAATCCATTTAAATTCAGTATAATTATTGATAGGTATGAATTTACTCCAACCAGTCTTTCAAGGATTCATAATCTTTTTAAGTGTGTGGCTCCTCCATCTCTGAGGTTTCATAGTCATCAGCAGAAAGCAAAAAAGAGAGAGAGAAGATATCCAGTTTTTATCCATCTTAAAGTAACACATAATTTCTGCTTATAATCCATTGGCTAAAACTTAGTCACAAAGTCAAATCTAATTACAAGGAAGGCTGGGAAAGGTAATCTAGCTGAGTAAACAGGAAAAGGAGGAAATAGATCTACTGACTAATATATTAGTCAGGGTAGTAACAACTCCCCAAATCTCAATGGTTTAGCCAACAATGGTATTTCTTTCTCACACAAAATCTGACTAACATTTCAGGGCAGCTGTCCTCCATGTAGTGACTCAGAAATCTAAGCCACTTTCATTTTTTGGCACTATCATCTCAACATAAAGTTTCTTCCATTATTAAGACAGGGAAGAGAGAAACTGGAAAATCATGCATGGTCTTTTCTTCATTCATTCATTTTGCTTCTGCTCAAAATTAGTCACATGGCTCTGTTCAACTGCAAAGGAATAACGAGCAGAGCATTCCATATACTTATAAGGACAGAGAAGCAGATATTGATGAATACTAGTAACATCTCTGGAGTCTGTGGGTGGTGCAAACAGTTAATTACTTGGCTATTAGCGGAAAAGTTTAAACTCACCCAGGGGCACCTCAGAAGACAGTGATCTTGAAAGGTCACAGCCTTGAAAACCCTACTGGGTAGTTCTACTCTTCGCACATGGGGTTACCATGAATTAGATCAACTCAAAAGGAACCAGTAATAGCAACAATAATGTCTATTACAAGCAATTACTGCATCTCTGTTGTGGCAACCACTAAATAATGATATTTATGGGTATGCACCTAATCCTCGTTTATTGATATGGTTGGGTTTCAAAGATGAAGTCGTTGTGGGAAAATTGGCATTATGTGAAAGTGGAGGATGACCACATCAGGTCACAAAATGAAAGATGACTATATAATTATATAACTACCAAATTACATCATTACATAACTGCTGAATTACATCATTACATAATTGCCGAACCACTGAGAATCAGGTCTAGTCAAGTTGACATATAATCTTAACCACTATAGCCAGATGTTTGTTATAGCCAGATATACATCATTAATGCCCAAAATAGTCTGATAGTAGATTTTTTACTATTATCATAAATGCAAAATGTCAGATAATGAGACAGTCAATAAATGAGGAGTAGGTGTATATTGTCATGGATAGCTTTGAAATATTTATTATGTAAAAATCTGTAGAGTGTGAAATAACAGAAACAGCACAATAGCATTTTTATAAAACTATATGCATATAACCTCAATGAGGGCCAAAGCACCTGGCACTTTGAAATTCAAATTAAATTTATTCCAATTCCATGCCATGTTCTTTCCCTTTTTTTCTATTCTCTCCAGAGACTCACTTCCTGAGGTTCAGGCATTCAGGGAATAGGGGGTCGTGGCAGCTTTGTGTTTTCTCCGTTGATTCTGCCTCTGAGCTCCTGCGGTTCCTGAAGTAGGTCAGTGAGTAGGTAATCTTGTCCTTTCCTGTGGTGTCTCTGGTTGCTATCCCAGCACATCACCACAGAAATGGGACAGAGCTCCTTTCCTTGATGTCTTCTAGAAAGCACCACTGACAGAACTGGAGATTTGGAGAAACAGGGAGAAGGGTGACATTTCAGCTCCACATAAAAGAAAAATCCAAATTGAATGTTATACTTTCCTAAAATGTCTCAAAATATCCTTCTGCCATTTTTACAACACCAGCTCTAACCCTTGGCATCAGCAGGATAGCCATCTCTTTGTCAACCATGACTTCAGTGTCATGCTGTACAGCTTTGAACAATATATCAAGGCATTTTTCTAAATAAATGCAGTTGTCTCCAGAAAAAAATTCTGATTCCCATTATTAAGATGATATTAAATACACTTAAAATAGATAAATAATTATACTTAGATAAACATACATTCACATTCAGAGAAGGAGAGAGAAAAAACAAAGTTCCAAACCAAAACATTCAGAGCAATGTTTATTTGATGAGATTGAAAATGATTTTTCTTTCTTTTTCCTTTTCTGTATGATTTTGACATTTTCTGCAATAAACAAGTATTAATTCTGTAGTAAGAAATTATAAAAGCAGTAAGATATATCTATATCTATCTATCTATCTATCTATCTATCTATCTATCTAACCAGATCCTTTCAAATGCTAGAGACTTTGCTACCTCCATGCTCCCTTTTCAGTCCAGAATCAGTCCTGCCAATAATGGATGAATCACATGATCCTCAGGTCTTTCGGAGACTGTTGAGCATTGCTCACTGTGAGGCCCAGGCATCCAGTAGGGAGGTATGCATGTGGATGGGAAGAAGGCAAGGTTAGCATCCCCTTTTGTTTCACTCTGTCATACTACCCTTCAGGCCAGATCACATGGCACTAGGATCTATATTCCCCAGGGAAACCATCTTCTGAATTTAAAGTCAGAGCAGAGATGAGGGCAAAGGTAATAAGAAGAGCTAAAATTTTTAATAGAGAAATGTCTCCTGGAGCTTACATTTAGAATGAGAGAGGCTGTGTATCTTAAGATTGTTTGCAAATCAAACTATGTTTCCATTTTAGGCCTATATTATAATTACTTATTTCTGAGAAAAAGAAATTCTAGAATATTTCTAATGGAGCCTGATGTAGACAATGAGGTAGTGTTTATTTAAAAGGTAATTACTTTCTTTAGCCTTGTTGTTGTTGTTGTTGTTGTTATGTGCCGTCGAGTCTGCCCCGACTCATAGCGACCCCTCCTTGGGTTTCTGAGGCAGTATCACTACGGAAATAGGATTGCCCAACCTTCCTTCCGAGGAGTGGCTGGTGGGTTTGAACCGCCAGCCTTCTGGTTAGCAGTCAAGTGCCTTAGGCACTATGCTACCAGAGCTCCCTATAGCCTAGGTTAGTGAATTTCATGTTTGCAAGATTGGAGGTGGATTGATAGGAGTACAATTATTTTGTTCATTCATTCAAAGAATATATATTGAGAATTTGCTCTGTTTGGAGACATATCACTTGAATCAGGAAATAGTGGTCAATATCCATGTGGGATGGATGCATTCAGGAGATTGGCCAAGAAATAGCCATACACTGAACAAGTCTTATAATTATTAAGCATTTAATAAGTATTCAATAACACATGTAAGAGGTCAAAGGATGGTGTGAGGAATAGAGGCCTTTTAAAAGCCTGTCATAGGACATCCCTAAGGGTAAATATATGATCCCACAGTACCCTTCATCATCTTTGTCCCAGCCAACTGACGACTGATTTGTGAGGTTGTAATTCAGAAAGTTGTATAAAGAAGGAACACAGGTGTTTAAAATCCCAAATGTTAGTGCTTCTCCTCTGAATTTTCCTAAACATGCATACTGAGTTCACCCTGAGCCCATTATGGTGCCAGATTCCTTAGACTTTCAAGGAAAGGCTGATAGTAATTACTCACCACGAAGTAAAAAGTCAATCAACCACTGGCATCATAGTCATCTCCATGCGCTCACATTGAGTGGTGGTCTACTTCATACATATATAGTGACGTGTCTTAGAGTGACTTGCCTGCTCTAGTCATGATAGACTGTTGCCACCCCAAAGCTCAATGGCTTATGATAACAAATATTTATTTTTCATTCATGCACAATCTGCTGTGGGTTTGGGCAAATCTCTAAGGCAGTCATCTTCCATGCAGTGACTCAGTGATCCAGGTTGCTTTGATCCTCTTGTGCTGCCTTCAAAACATGACTCCTCCGTGGTCACCACAGCAGGGAAGGGGGTGTTTGGAGAATTCGTTCCTGCTTCTCTATGCTTTGGGCCAGAAGTGACACATGTCACTTCTAACTGCATTCCATTGACCAGAACAAATCTCATGCCTCAGCCTAATTAATGAGGAGCTCTTGTGGCATAGTGCCTAAGGCATTTGACTGCTAACCAGAGGGCTGGTGGTTCAAACCCAACAGCCACTCCTTGGAAGGAAAATTGGGCAATCTACTTCCATAGTGATACCACCTCAGAAACCCAAGGAGGGGTTGCTATGAGTTGGATTGACCCGAACAAATCTCATGTCTCAGCCTAATTAATGAAGGTATAGGAAATGCAGGAATATTTGGGAGCATTATCGTCTCCATTCTTTGTTTAACTTTACTTTTTCTAAGGAGAGATGTGATGGGGTTGGTGTAGATACATCTAGTACAGAACACTTGCATTGAGCACTTGTTTTCCTGCTGACATCTCCAAGGAAGGCAAGTTTTATAATGTTTGATACATACATGATTGCCTTCCTGCTCATCCTTCCTGCTCATCCTGCATCCTTGGTTTCACCAAAAAAAAAAAAAAAAAAAATGTAGAAAAAAAAAAAAAATTGTACCTGTACATGTATGCATCAAAAAGTTTGTAGATGCTCGGTAAACTTTCACCCACAAAAAAAAAAAAAAAAAAAAAAAAACTTTGTAGAAAAAAATAATAGCAACTGAAAAATAAAATTAAAAAAATCAACCCACAATTGGGGCCACAAAACAAAACTTCAGTATGAAACCCTGAGTCTTCATATCTGTCTAGGGCATCCATCACACACATACACACTGGCACCAGCCCAAAGGCATTTTCCTAAACAGACGCAGTTATATCCAGACATGGTAGACATCCTCCATGGCCCTGCTCTATACCACAGACAGTCATCTAATATCACCAAGCATTTATTGAAAACTACCATGTGCCAGGCCAGAGATATAATGACAGAATTTCTACCTTCAAACACATTCTTGGTCTAGTAGGAATTAAAGAGTAATAAACAAATTATCTAAGCACCTCATGTAATAAGTAATCTGACATGTAATAAGTAATCTGAGAGAATCTAAGGGACTTCTGGGAAGGGGTAAACTAATTCAGACTAGACAACCCCGGAAAGCTTCCAAGACATAATGCCATTTAAATTAGATGAAAAATATAGGGAGAGTGAAGAGCAGTGAAAAGAAACTGAAAGTAGATGGCAAGTTTGTCTTCCTGGTGCTAAACAGGAGGAGTGGGAAATGAAGCAGGAGAAATGGGTGGGACTCTGGGATGAAAGTCCTTTCAGTATTTCCCAAAACACAGCCTTCCTGGACTTGGATTGTTTTCAATTTGACCCTAGAATGTGGACATGAGAATCCACCCAGGAACTTACTGGCTCGCTTCCTCCCAAATGTCAGGATCTCCTGAAAGGAGTCTTGCAATCAAAATCCCAAACAACAGCTAAAACCCAATTTACTTCCTCTGGTCTGCAGCCAGCTGGCAAAATCACAAGCAAATAAAATCAATAAGCACAACGCGCTGCTGATCACCCAAACACGGCTGCACCCTTTCTCTCCTCCTGGCTCATGACACCCCCTCCCCAGCCACCAATCCCATACCTATTCCCCACCCCTGGAGCAGACCTCACTGAAGCCAGTAGGCAACGGGCCAGGCATTTCACCTCTATGCTCTCCTAGACTTCATAACCCTTGTGGCTCCCAAGTTTCCCCAGCCTAGGTTTTCAGGGTTTGGCAAGAACATGGAATTAAATACGTGGCAGATGTGCTCAGGGTCAAGGGGCTTTCATTCTTTTGCTGATCTGCAGTTTCTCTGACAGTCTGACTCCATTCAGGTCCCCTGATTGTTTCCCATCCCACCATACCATGCAGTCTTGAGGGCTGTGAATTCAGCTTTGAGCATCTGACCAAACTCAGCAAGCCAGGCAGTGTCAGGGACTCCAAAGCTATTCTACAAGAGCAATGGAATAAAATGGCATCAGTGGCTGGTGACAGAGAAACCTGTCACAAGAGAGTTTATCTCTGGAGGTGACAGACAATGATAGGTGTTGCAAAGTCTTAATGTCAACCAGTATCTTGGCGGTTGAAGTTCAACGTGCCTGGGGTAAGAGGACATTATCAACTCTGCTCATGCTCTGAGGAATAGATGTGACTGTTACCAATCCAAGGAGCTCAAGACACTATAATAAGAAATGTTACGTCACCTAGCAACAATGACTATGACCCCAAGATGAATTGTTTGGGGAACAGGTCATATCAGAGTGACTTTTAAATGACTGTCCCCTTTCAACCTCCTGTTTTTCAGCTGGGCAACCATTCCCAGCTTAAATGCCACACTCCCTCCCTTAAGGGAGGTACAAATTTAGGTTTTTCTGTGTCTGGAAAAGCAAATACTTTCTTGCCAGACCTCAAGCATATCATTGATTTAGATTTGATGGAAAAATGACTAAGATGTCTGTGTACAGTAATTCTGCATAAATGAGGGCAAGATCTTAGATGGCTAATATCTTCAGAAGCCACTTTTCTGCTCCTTTTCTGAGATGGCAGACAAAATGGCAGTTTCAAGAAATGATGTTTCTGTAATACCTAGGTCTTGTAGCTGTAATATAGAACTAAAAAGGGGGAGGGGTACATAGGGTGCTAAAGAACTGTTGTTTGTTTATTCAAGTCAGCCAGGAATTTTTTTTTTTTTTTTTTTAAGCAAGGCAACTGCTGGCAGTTCTTCATGAAGGGGGTTTTTCATTTGTGGTAGGTTAATTGACCCCCAAAGAATCCCTATCTCAATCCTGGGAATCTGTGACTATTATCTTATGTGGCAAAAGACTTTTGCAGATGTGATTAAGTTAAACATTTTGGGATGGTTAGATTATCCTGGACTATCTAGGGTGGCCCTAAATATCATCACAACTGTCTTGTTTGTCCTTATAAAAGAGAGAAAGAAGGAGACATGACTGTAGAAGAGGATAAGGCATTGTGACCATGGAAATAAAGATTGGAGTGAAGTGGCCACAGACCAAAGAATGCTGGCAGCCACCAGCTGCTGTCAGATGCAAGGAACAGATTCTTTTCTGGAGCCTCTGGAAGGAACCAAACCTGCTGACACCTCGACTTTAACCTAGTGAAATTATGTTGGACTTCTGGCCTCCTCCAGAACTATAAGAGAATAAATTCGTATTGCTTGAAGTCACTAAGTTTGTAGTAATAGTAGCCATAGGAAACTAACATACCATTTCCCGCCAATGGTCTACATTCAAGATGACGCTTCCACTATATAGTTATGTTCTGTATTTTAAAAAATAGCTTATATATTTTTTTAGTTGAAGTAGTTGTGTGGGTAGTGATCTTCAAATTTGTGCCATCATAAAAGCTAATCTAATCTATTTAGCTGGTTTATAAGCAAATTTTTTTTTTTTTTTCAGGATTTGGGTGAAGATTTACAGAGTAAATTCACTTTTCATACAGCAGTTCACATATACTTTGTCTCATGTCATTGACCAAAATTTACAATGCAGCAGCTCCCCTCCCACTTCCTCCCCATAGTTACCTCCTCCCAGTGTCCATCCCTTCATACTCTTCTGCACCCTGAGAGGCCCATTGTCTGCCAACCCTGTATATGATCTTGGATACACTCTCCATTTAGACATACATAATTGTTTAGCTTGTTCACCCATCTATCCGTCCCTATACCCATGTTTGCTTTCATTGACAACTCAGTATTGTATTTATAAGCAAAATTTTTAAAAGAAATTTGTGACAAATGAGCCTCCTAAAGCTCAGAAGCTCTCACTTGTGCAAGAGAGAAGTGTTTTTGTCAGAGTCACCCCTGGAGGTTGTGGCCAATCAGGCTGGTCATGCTGAGCCAGAAGGCCTTGTGTCCTGCTAGAGTTAAGCACATGCTGAACATAGTTGAGGGAGCCAGTGCAATAGGGCGTGGGTGGGCAACTGATGCTACAAAGTGCATGCTGGTGATGTGACAGCCTCCCACCCTGTCATCATGAGGCCCAATGGGATGGACCCTTCTCCTGCTTCCACACATATTCCTTAAACATTTCCCCTTTGCAATCTATTCATACCTGCCTTTGAAATCCATGTAAATCTGCTTGTATCTCTGTAAACATGTTGGGAATGAGCACACACAGTGTGGCTCGCTTTGAGACCCACAAGCCCTAGGGACATCCTTGGAACCTACCATTCTTGAAATGGACATCATTTTAGTGACTTAGAACCAGGAGAATCTGCAAGCTTATCCACAAGAGCATAGGAACAGCAAGGTATTATGGAATAAAAACAAGCCAAACCAATCCAAACTCACTGCCGTTGAGTCGGATCTGACTCATAGCGACCCCTCCTTGGGTTCCCGAGGCCTGTATCACTACAGAAGTAGATTGCCCAACCTTCCTTCTGAGGAGTGGTTAGTGGGTTTGAACCGCCAGCCTTGAACTGCCAGCCTTCTGGTTAGCAGTCAGATGCCTTAGGCACTATGCTACCAGAGCTCAGGGAACTTTAAAAATGCAATTGCAGTTAATCCCCACAAATATCCATTAATTGAGCTTAATATCTCAAATGTACAGGTAAACTGAGGATCAAGAAGATTAAGTTAAATGCTCAAATTACCCACTTTAGTGATAGAGTTGTGCCATGAACCCAGACCTGATTGGCTCCAGGGCTCTTGTTTTTCGCTACACAATCCTCAAGGCAGGGGATCCTAGACTCTCACCTCTCACCAAAGAGCCCAGGAAAGAGGAGGAAAATCCACCCAGGACATAATTCTCAAATGACCAGCAGATAGTCATGCTCTTAGAGCAAAGGCTTTGCTTTAAAATTTTAATCACTGCCCAGCTCATTCCTGAAGACAGGATTTGGCACATAGAGAATATGGCCTCCTGCTTGGCATTGGATGGAATCCATGTGGTATTGTCGCCATAATAACACTGCCACAAGGGATCAGCTCCCCAGCAGTTTCCTGAAAGCACCGCATCTGTTCCATTCCGCCTTCTGTGTGTCCTTGCCTTCCACCTCCATCTCTCCCTCAACCTGCTCAGAAAAGGAATGGCAGGGCTGAGAGCTCCAGAAGGGAGGGGCAGAAGGACTTCAGTTTCTTTGGGGAAAAAAAAATTGCTCTCTGTCCAGTTAACAATAATGATCACACTGAGAATGAATGATTCAAGATGAATATCCAAGGCCAGATCTGAAATTGGTCAACAATGGTGGGGGAAAGGAAGAAAGCCTGAGCTGAGTTTATGAAAGTTTTCCACTAAAGTCAGCAACAGCTTAAATTCAAACCAGGCACCAGATGCTTGAATCTCCATATGAGTTGTTCATCAAAGGGCTCAAAGAAAGGAAATCGGAGCCTGAGCAGGGTCTGGCCTAAAAGCTTTCAAGTGATTCCTTTCGGTAAGGAAACTATTTCCTTTGTCTGTACATGTTCAGGAAAACTGCCTTTTTGGAGGCTGGTTCACTCGCAATTCAGGTCACAGCTCTTTAAACCAGTTTAAAAATAAAACCATAAAAGTATGGAAATGTCTCCTGTTATCTTTCTCTCTCTGTCTGTCTCTTTGTTTCTCTCTGTGTCTTTCTGTCTGCCTCTGTCTTTCTGTCCAATTCTCTGTATCTTTCTATGTCTCTCTCTCTCTCTGTCTCTCTCTCTCTCTCACACACACACACATGCACAATTATAAATACATGGAACTTGTTTATTCTGCTGGAATACAATATGATTTACATGTTTAATCCAGGCTGGTTTATATTGGGTTTAATGAAATAACTCACTGCCGTCGAGTTGAATCCAACTCATAGTGAGCGACCACTCCTTGGGTTTCCGAGGTGGAATCACTAAGGATATAGATTGCCCAGTCTTCCTTCTGAGGAGTGACTGGTGGGTTTGAACTTCCAGCCTTCTGGTTAGCAGTCTAATGCCTCGACGGCAGTGAGTTATTTCATTAAACCCAATATAAACCAGCCTGGATTAAACATGTAAATCATATTGAACTCCAGCAGAATAAACAAGTTCCATGTATTTATAATTGTGCATGTGTGTGTGTGTGTGTGTGTGTGTGCGTGAGAGAGAGAGAGAGAGAGAAAGAGAAATAGAAAGATGATGAAATAGGGGTGGCTATTCAGATTATCTATGACCATGCATGCTAAAACTCAGGAAAATCATGCAACTAAGGAAAATCACTGTTAGACAGAGTTGTGTTGATTAAAAGTGAGAAGAAATAGCCAAACTCCACAAGAGAAGCAAATTTAGCAGCTGCCCGATCTCAGGCTTTCCTTTTTTTCTGCACTAGGTTCAGACTAACGGCTCTCAGGTCCTCAGTGTCATTCAAAGTAAGCTGAGAGGGGCTTCCTCATGCCCGCCTGGTTTTCAGTTCCCCTCTCTGGGTTGTAGTAGAAACCAACCCATCTCCGGCAGCCACAAACGGACTGGTGGCCGAAAGTTGATTAGGAATTCCCAATGTTTCCTCACTGTTCCTGGACATTATTCTCCCTTCTGTTTTTTGTATCTTTTTTTGTTGTTGTTTCAAATTTTCTTTTCTTTTCTCTGTAGTCTAATCAGATTCTTAGAAATGAGAGCCGGAAAGATCTCTTAAACTTAAGAGAGATCTCCCCTGCCAGGGCACGATTATTCCCTATGGTTAATTTTCCACTGCTGCTGCCAGGCCTCCTTCTAAATGTGTCTAACCATGGGGTTTCCACCACTTCCCATGGGAGGCTGTCCCATTGTCTAATAGACTCACTGTAAGGAGTATTTTCCAAATACCTAGCCATCAAATTCCCTTTACTTAGTTTCATTCTACTCCTCAAACTTCTTCTCCAGAAGGTAGATTTGGATTCTTACATCTTTAGCACCCCCTGCAGGATACACTTACTTGGTATGTTATAGAGCAATGGCTCTTAAGTGGAGTCCCTAGGTGGTGTAAGCAATTAAGCTGTTGACTACTAACTCCAAGGTTGGTGGTTTGAACCCATGCAGAGGTGCCTTGGAAGAAAGTCCTGGCAATCATAGGGAGCACAGTTTCTATTTCCCACATATGGGGTCTCCATGACTTGGGAGTGACTCAAGTTGGGATTGGCAATTTTTTTTTTTTTTTTTTTGGTACTTCTAGGGGGAATTATGGGTCTGATTCTAGATAATCAATCAATAGACCAAAATTATAAGGCACTCAATTCTGGAGACTTTTACATTTAAGGTAGAGAAACTCTATAAATGAAAGTTAGAATTTGGCCTATTAACTCTCCTTATTTGCATTCATTAATTTGTGGGAAATAAGTAGTACTGATAGTCTTACTTTTTGTTTAATAATAAGGTGATTGGATTTATCACAAGGATGTTTGGGTGTTTCCGTCCATTTTCCAGAAACTAATCCTAATAGTTAAGGGGCCCTGATGACGCAATGCTTACGCACTCAGCTGCTAACTGAAAGGCTGGCAGTTTGAACCCACTCAGCAGCTCCAAGGGAAGACATGGCAGTATGTTCTCATAAAGATTACAGCCTGGAAAATCCTATGGGGCAGTTCTGCTCCGTCACATGGGGTCACTGTGAGTTGGCATCAACTCACTGGCATCTAACGACAACATTCCTAACAGGGTTGGGGAACGTGTGTTCTCTTGGTCCTAGGAGCTTCTCTGCAGAGATGCTCATGGTAGAAGTTTCCAGCTAACGGCCTGCGCTCAGACCACAAACCCATTCAAGCAATTTGGTTCCCAGTCAGCCTTTTTCCATGAAACTCTAGGATCAGGAAACTTTCAAACAGATCCTCAAATTTTCGAATCATGAAAACGTCCACCAATGAATTAATAATAAATATTAAAAAAAGAGATTTACGACTATTTCTGAAGTCTTACTTGGGTTGTGTAGGAACCAAAGTAGGATTTGCACAGTGTGTGACATATTTTCCTTTTAGTCTAGTTGGGAAAAGAACAGCCATTATTCTTGGAAAACTTAGAGACTTGCTTGATTACAAATTTACAATTTCCTTCCTTATTGCACTGAGGAAAAAATATATTAATTAATGAAAAATTGTGTGCAGTTTCCTTTATTTTTATCATGCTAGGCATGCCAATTATGTAATTATAACCTGCCTGTCTTTGGGTCTCCTTGGGGTAATTGCCAAAAATCTAATAAAGTTGGGGGATCCCAGAAAATTGTCCAGTTGAATGGAAATGTCTTTTCTGGGGGAACAGCTTAGCACAATAGAGTCTTACTCCCTGGTAAGCTAGCACACCTCCTTTTTCTGCCCCTGTCTTGGTTTACATACTTGCTGGAATACTTACTCTCATTTTGAAAACATCCCTTTCTCGGTTGCTAGGGCCTGACCAACCCAGGTGGAAAAAAATTTGCTTTCAGTATCTTGTTACACCAACAGTTCTTTTCCCCTTTGCAATAATTTTCATCTTAAAACTCATTTTGGGCATAGGAGTGATTCTCAGGAAGGGGTCTCCAAACACCTAGAGGTCCTTGAAGGTAGTTACGGGAGTCTATGTATTTTACATATTTCAAAAAGCCTAATGGAAATCACATATTTACTGAGAATAAGGCTGCAGAAGGAATCAGGAAAATGTCTTGGATTTGGTTAGAAAGATAGCAAGTTAGTGTGTTAACAATGGATGATGTGTATGGATGGGAGAGATGTCAGAGTCATCCCAGGGACGTGGAGCATATGACTGGTGTCAAGTTGTTCCTGGAAACTTGTTACCAACTTTATTTGGCAGATCAAAAGTCTTCAGGAGGCAGTAGTCTTAGGTGGGAGGTGGTGGGGGAGGCAATTTCTGAAAAGGAGTTTGAGGCTGGAAGGTCAAGAATTGTTGCTCGTCGTGCTATTTAAGTGACCTCTCTGTCCACTACGGCAGCATGTTTGCTTTTGATGGCTTTCCAGAAGGAAAGGAGGTTTCTGAGGAATCCAGTGACCCCAGGGCTTATTAGTGCATCTTGTCCATTTTCTTCTTTCGTTTGGAGGGGGAATGTGCTGTAGATTCGAGGGGACTTGCTGGTTCTAATTCTTGCCCATCACTGGCATGTCCAGAGCCTGGTTTTCCATTCCTAGGAAGTAAGAGAATATGGTAAAAAAGGAAATACATATTTCTTCATTCATTGTAAAGAAGGAGAATAAACCATATATTTTCAATGTTCTTATTCTTTGGAGATGGTACTGTGTAAATGCAACTGATTATTATCCTATAAATGCAAAAGAAAAAAAAAGGCAAGAATCCAAAGAGATGTAGATTTAGCTAATGTCTATATTTATCTTTGGATATATTTCAACACACACACACATACATACACATGCACACATACAAACTTTTTCTTCCTTCTTGGGTCTGATTTAATAATAATTATTATCCATTAGAAAATGAGCTTTATGTGAATCAGACACTGTCCTGAGAGTGTTCCAGTGGCAGATTCTAATTTTTTTACCATTGGGGTTTCAGAAGTCGCTGCAGAGCACAATGCCATCTCCATATTCACATTTCAGATCTGTCAAACCCCCCTGGATAGTTCATCTGATCACATGGGTTTCCATCCCAGGCCTTGAGAGATAAGAAATCCGGCCATCACAGAGAGCCGGGGCAATTAAACAGAATCAGCGCTCCCAGTCTCAGCGGACGTCTCTGGGTTACCATGGGGGACACGGGTTGGTATGAGGTTTAATCAGGCTCTAACAGCACCTTGCTGGGAACTTCATGGTTGATAAAGACAGGCGGCATCAGACTAGTAGCTCTTACTTTTTTAAAGAGAAAGCAGCCTCTCTTGAAATGTAAAAAAGCAGGCTTTGTTGCCATGTGCAGTTCCAGGAGAACCTGAAAGGAGTTGCACTTGTTTTCTTCCATAGTTTCCAGCTTTCTTCCTGGGTTTTGATAATAAAGTGACAGATGTCCTTAAAGCTAAATTTTTAAAGGGCCTCTTGGAGCCCAGAGCCCACACTCTCTCTCCATGGGTCCCACTGCTGGGATCCTCTTATTGGGCCTTCACTAGTACACTTGTTATTGTCACACTGCTTTGTGAAGGACAGTGCTCACAGCTATGTTCTTGTACTACTGAGCAGCTGTATCCACGTGCTCCTACCCAGCCCCCAAAAGGAGATACTGTCAAAATGGGGCCCAAGTAAGTGCAAATGGGCCTCTTCTGAGGTCTGACTGCTCTTGTCTCTGAGGGAGAGATGGCTCTGGCAGGAGTTATTCTTTGCTTTGGAGCTTCTTTTGGCAGGAAGTTTTTATTCTTAGCAGAAGGGATGGTTGATAGTCCCATTAAAAGAAGCCCTTGATTTGCCTATACTTTGGTAGTATCATTTATAATCAAAACCAGGACAGTTTAAAGAGTGAAAAGGGTGTTACTAATAATCACTCAGGGACAAAAGGAACAAAGCTGGGTTATCCGGGGCAAACCAGGTCACGGGATCACGCGACTCAGGGGCCAGCCTCGCCGACTCTTGGAGCGGAGCACACACTCCCTCGCCGAGGACCCTATCCAAGCCTCTGAGGCATGTCTGCTGCCCTGGAGAATTACAGACTAAGAGTCTGCTTAGCAAAATACCATAGGAATCTCAAGTATGAAGATCAGGGGTTTATGATTAAACATTAAAAAGGCAAAATAGCATTTCTTTCATCACTTTTCCAAAATTGTTTAAGCTAGAAGTATCTTCTGTGCTGTTATTTGCCCCATCTGTCTTCTTCTTTTTCTTCTACTTTTCTCACTTTTCTGGCTCTGAGACATTCAGCAGGGCCATGTGTCTTGGTGGCTTCTGCAATTTGGGGTACTGAGTGTGCCTTCTTGCCCATCCCTGATATTCCATACCTCTCTAGCTACCAGGGTCCTTCAGGCATACCACATTTAGCCCCTTCTACTTGCCTGTTCCAGGAGTTCCTGGGTGACCCAAATGGTTAACATGCTCAGCTACTCACTGAAAGGTTGGTGGTTTGAATCCACCCAGAGGGACCTCAGAAGTCCTGGTGGTCTCCCAGGTGGTCCGTGGGGGATAGCTCTACTCTCAAATGCATGAGGTCACTATGATTTGGAATCAACTTGTTGGCATTTTTTTTTTTTTTAACCTACTTGTTCTACCACTGATCTGTATGTCATAGTATGTCACACTGTGGTGGCTTGTCTATTGCTGTGATGCTGGAAGCTATGCCATTGGTAATTCATAAACAGCAAGATCACCCATAGTCAATAGGTTTCAGCAGAATGTCCAGACGAAGACAGACTAAGAAGAAAAGGCCTGGATAGCTACTTCTGAAAATTAGCCAGTGAAAACTCTATGGATCACAACAGACTACTACCGGGAAGATGAGCCCCTTAGGTTGGAAGGGACGAAGGCACCCAAAATACACAGTGGCTGCAACAATGGGCTTGAGTATCCCAAGGATTATGAATATGTACAGGACTGGGCAACATTTTATTCTGTTGTACATTGGGTCACCACAAGTTGCAGGTGACTGTATTTAAAAAAAAAAAATTCACTGCCATTGAGTCTATTTCTACTCATAGTGACCACCTTTTGGGTTTCTGAGGTAAATCTTTGCAGAAGTAGATTGCCCAGTCTTCCTTCTGCAGAGTGGCTTGTTGTTGTTAGTGGGTTTGAACTACCAACCTTCTGGTTAGCAGTCAAATGCCTTAGGCATTATACCACCATACCACCAGAACTACTTAGATGACTGTATGGCAATATAGCTTAACAATAACAACCTGCCTGCTGGTGGTTTCAGCTCTTGCCCTTCTCATCAGATCCTTGTAGAGCTGTAACCCACAGGGTCATTTCTGGGACCCAAGATGGATCCATATTAACAAACCCATTGTCCTAAAGTCCACAAGGTACCTTTTGGGGATGATGAGGTCAGGGAGAGGTAGGAGTTGAGATCACCAACAGCATTTGCCTTGGCTGGTCACTACCACCCACATTACTCTACGCTTACAAGCTTTTGCCTGAAGCTCCATCCCAGAGAATGAAAAGATACCAAAATCCCTTCTCAAAAGTTCTTAGGTACTGTCACAGGTCCCCCCTCCCCAGTGCCTCATGTTTTAATTCTATTTATTTATTGTATTCTGTTTCAAAAAGGACAAAAAAGAAGAAGAGTAAAAGAAGAGGGGGAAAAGCGAGAACCATGAGTGGCTTCTAGGGAATATTCCTGGGTAAAGTAACACCGAGTGACAGTGATTTTGAGGCAAAGGGGAGAAAGAGCAAGAGATGAGGGATATGATCAGGATAATGAAATGCTGGTGACAAAAAGGTGCAGGAATGTAGTCAAGTGTCAAAGGGCTTTTGAAAGGAAGAATTCCCTCTTCACTCCTCACAAGTCTTTTTTTCTTTAAAGCCATTTCTTAAAAACTGAAACAAAACTTTGTATCTGTTGTCACAATTTCTCTCCAGTGTGAAACATGACAGTATTTAAGCCTGTGTGGGTCTTCATTGACACATCGTAATGCCCCGAAGAGAAAGGGGTTAATTGAAAAGGTTGCAAACCTTCCAGTGCATAGGACTTGCTGCGTATGTATGTGCACGTCCGTGTGTATGTGTGTGTTCATTCCTGGGGTTTTCTTTCCAGAAGATTTTGATGGTGGCTGTACTGTATCTTAACTGTCAAGCTATTTTTTCCTTGCTAGCTTTCATTTGTGTTTTTCTTCACCTTTCGGAGACCCCTTACCTCTCCTCTCTTAAATCTACACTCACCACAGAGCAGACATAATCCCAGATTTTCAGTAAATCAACACTATATGCTCCCCACTGACTGAGAGAATTTGATACTGACAGACTGTTATACCTAAAAGAAAAATACTGCCATGCTTCCTCTCACATTCTTTGCTGGGAAAGGAACACAGGGAGGAGTGTGTGTGGTATCCATTATAAATTAGGCAACACAGGCACCGTTATTCTTAACGTGTATTTCATGAAAGTGGGTGTATATGTTACCCTATCCTTGCCCACGTCTTTGACCAAACAAACCTCAGTGCCTGGAGTATTTCCAAATGCAATTAACTCCCTTCAGTAGGGGCACCGCTGATTTATTCAGACTACAGCAAGGGTAGAGTCCGCTGCCGGACAGAATGCCTGGCTCTTGTGCATGAGACAAGGCTGAAATGAGGGGCTCTGTGACCGCCCCCACGTTGGTCATTCTGGCTTCTATCTTGTGAAGGTACATTCTGGCTGTGGGGTTGAAAGAACATTTTTCTTTTGTTATTCAGCTCTGCATCTGTGATGGGGGTGGTGGCAGGATTAGACTTTGTGTTACTGGGTCAGAATTAATGAGAAGAGAAATGGCTTCAAGGCATGTGACCCCATCTTGGCTGTAGGTATCAGGTTATGAGTTTATGCTTAGATTGGGAGCTGACTGGCCTTGCGGAGATCCAGACTTTTACCAGGTTGTCCAGTGGAGAAATCCAATGGCTGCACACTAGAGGCTGATCACTACCAAGCAGGCACTATGCAGGACCCACAGTGGGCAAAATGCCTTGAGATATAATTATTGGCAGCCATCATTTATGGTGATCCATCTCATCTCTAATATCAGTGAGCAAGGAAGACTGAGGAGTTTGTTGGCAGAACTGAAGGGATGGATGTGGTCACCGAGAGAGTGTGAGGTACTTGAGGGCGAGAACTATGCTTTTTCCAAGGAATAAACACTGATCCCAATAAAAATTCCAAAGGGGTGTGTGCGTGTTGGATAAGGAAGCATTCCATAATACATTAGATTTGGAAAATGATGCAAACCTATCTGCCTCTTGGAAATTCATAAATGACATTTGCTTCTTAAAGGCTAAGAGGAATTCTTCTATTTCCCATATTTGTTTGGGTAAGATAAATATCAATATTCCCTAGGCCTCTTTAGAACACCTATTAATTTCTCATCTGCTTTGGGAACTATTGACTTGTTCCTCTCCCCCTTCTGGTTGCCTATTACCATGCCCAGCACCGAGAAAGTTGTTAACATCATTTGTTCCCTTATTCCACATATGTGGATTGAGCCCCTAGTGTTGTTCTAGGTCTTAGAGATATAAAAATGAACCAAATTGACAAAAAGGGACTCTGGTGGCTCAGTAGTTAAAGCACTCATCTATTAACTAAAAGGTTGGCAGTTCTAACCCACTAGCTGCTCAACAGGAGAAAGATGAGGCAATCTGCTTCTATAAAGATTTACAGCCTTGGAAACCCTATGAGGCAGTTCCACTCTGTCCTATGTGGTTTCTGAGTTGGAATTGGCTCAATGGCAATGGATTAAATAGGCCAAAATTTCTGTTTTAGTGAATCTGATGTTCTAATCTATTCTCTGTAACCTTGGATTGACCAACAAGGCCTTTCCACTCTTTCTAGGTTCAATACCAATCTGATTACTTTGGGTCTATGTGAATGGGAGTCAGCTTGAACAAAGCATGTGAACTGCCTGTGAACACGACCCAGAATAGGAGTCCTGGGTCATACATAGATAGTCTTTCAGGTAGAAGACATCAGCCTCTGGCCTGTGTCCTATTGGGTTCCTGGGCATTTTTGCCTCAAGCAGCATGAACCTCACCAGCCTTCCATGAATTGTCTGCTTTGTGGGGCATCAAGCTTTTGTCTGCAATCCCAGCTCTGTGGCTGCCTCAGCATGTGAGTTTGGAAGTAAAATCACTCATTTCCACTTTACCTTGGTTTCCTAACATGTAGCAAATAGGGATGATTAATAAGAATTCATCTCCCATTTCATATCCCCTTTGGGAGATACCAAGCTCTCCATAACACATAATATAGTGCCTAGGCCCTCTGGGCATTCAAGCCTATTTAAATTATTTCAGAAAACCAGAATTCCATTCTTCTTATTTCATCCTTTTCAGCTTCTATATGTTTTTTTTTCTCCCCCATAGACAATGCTTCTCTTCTGGTTTCTGTTTAGTTTTCCAAGGGCAACTAGTGATGAAAGAAAACAATCACCCCGTCCTCTGTGAAGTTGAAAATCCCCCAACTACTCCTTTGGTGTCCTGCAGTACCACTGAGTGCCAGCGTGCATCTGTCTCCTTCACTCATTTTTCCATGGACTCTCTCTGTGTTTTTAGTAATTGATTAGGGGCCCTGCAGAGGTCTCCTCCACCCCCTGTGGTCTGTTTCATTTGTGATGACCACACCTCCCTCACAACCCACTGAGATGTCAAAAGCAGCTATTCAGAGGCTGGCTGATCAATTGAAGTAGGTTTTGGCTGGGAAGACGCCCCACCCCCACATCCTCTGCCTGTCTCCCCTAGTGCCTGGATCTTCCTGAGATTTCCCTATCTTCAGGAGCATGGCGAGCAGGAAGCTCAAACCCAAAATCCTAGAAGAGTAATGTATGGTTTGACTTTCTGTGCGGATGACTAAGTCTCTGTCCTGGTCCCCCAGCCACATGACCCTGCACGTCTAATCTTGCTAGGAAATAGTAAACATGTGTGTTCTGGTTACCTAGTGCTGCTCTGGCAAGAATATACCATAAATGGGATGGCCTTAACAAACAGGAGTTTATTCTTACAATTTGGAGGCTTTAAGTCCAAGTTCAAAGTGCCAGGCTCGAGGGGCTGGGTGAAAGCCCCTTAGCCTTGGGCTTCAGCTCTGCCTCCAGCTCCCGGCACACTGAAGCTAGAGGCTTTACTTCACTCAGAGAGTTGCTGGCAACTGAGGCTGCCAAGCCCAAGGTTGACAAGTAAAAAGGCACAGTCCTGATGTTACCAAACCACACGGCAGGCCATTAATTCAAGTCCATTGTAAGTTCCAAGGTCGGCAGAGCATGGCAGGCTGCTGAACAACAAAATGGCTACATGCAGGATCCAAGCATGCCATAAGCTAGAGACCATCCCCAAGGCTTCTCCTTATGTATAGGAAGTTGACCACATCCCAAAGTTACTCAGCTGCCTGTGGTAGATCCCATCATGGAGCTGATTGCCAGTCTCATCATGGGGAATAACTACAACCAGCTGCCCAGCCACTCAACCAGGCCCAGCCAAGTTGACATACAAATTTAACTACCACAGTGTGCCTGTCACAGATACACTCCTCTCTCCCCCTCCTGCCTGGTTCTTGCTATAATGCTCTTGCTATAGGTTTTTCGCAGACTCTGGGCTGAGCCCTTTTGCCTTGCATGCACCCTCCTCTACACTGGATCCAATCACAAGTTTTAATCAATAGTCACAAGTACTAGGTCCTTAGCTCCAACATCACTGCCACATGTTGTTGTTGTTAGGTGCTGTCGAGTTGGCTCCAACTCATTGCGACCCTATATACAAAAGAACAAAACACTGCCCGGTCCTGTGCCAGCCTTACAATCCTTGCTATACTGGAGCCCATTGTTGCGGCTACTGTGTCAATCCATCTCATTGAAGGCCTTCCCCTTTTGCACTGACTTTCTACTTTTCCAAGCATGATATCCTTCCCCAGGGACTGTACCCTTCTGACAACATGACCAAAGTAGGTGAGACGAAGTCTGGCCATTCTTGCTTCCAAGGAGCATTCCGACTGTACTTCCTCCAGGACAGATTTGTTAGTTCTTCTGGAAGTCCATGGTACTTTCAGTATTCTTCACCAACACCATAATATCAAAGCCTTAATTTCCTGTATCCTTGAGAAGAAAGAAAAAAAGTGAGAGAGAGACATAGAGACAGAAACTATGCTGACTTGAGCTTGTGAGAGACCTAGCTCAACTTAGGAAGTGACTATGAATGGGCCCTTGGGAGAAAGGTTCTCATCTAAAAGTTTTAAGTAAGCTCTTCTAGTAGCCACTGGCTTCTTATGTCATGTTCTGAATGTTAGACAATCAGACGTTTTATGGTCACACACACTACCAGTTACCAGTTGCTACATGGAAACCCCATGTGTGTCACAGTACAACTGGGCCCCATAGGGTTTTCAATGGCTGATTTTTTGAAAGTAGATCACCAGGCCTTTCTTCCAAAATGCCTCTGGGTGGGCTGAAACACCAACCTTTCAGTTTGCAGCCAAGTGTGTTGACTGTTTGCACCACCTGATGACACAAATGAGTGCACACAAAATAACAGAGTCTGAATAAGCTTTGTGGGGTTGTATGAATGTCACTCACTGTCCTATTTTTGAGGATGTACTATAACTATTAAATATGTTATCACTAAGTAAAGAGTATCTTGGACCTTTTTGTATAATCATCACAATTCTTAAGAATCTATAGTTATTTCAAAACAAGAGTGTTTAAAATTGTGTGGTGAGAATAAGCAAGCACTTTACTCACAGACAGTACTTAAATTTTTTGAGCTCCTATGGACCCTATCCGCCCTTTAGCTGTAATAAGACTGCGGTACAAAGCTTCTCTCAAGAAACATTTTACTGAGTGCCTACTAGGTGCTGGGGACAGAAGACATATTTTTAGCCGACTTTTCACACATGTAGCAGAAAATAGTTGTTGGATGAATGAATGAATGAATATATGAATGATGGAAGAATTTATCAAACCAACTGGTTGGCAAGGGAGTCACAGTTGTCTCTTCGTACAGGAAAATAGCTTAATGATTTGGGATGGAAATGTATATTTCACATTCCATATATGTGAAATATGTGTGTGTGTGTGTATTTGTTGTTGTTATGTGCTGTGGAGTCAGATACAACTCATAGCGATCCCTCCTTGGGTTTCTGAGGTGGTATCACTATGGAAGTAGATTGCCCAACCTTTCTTCAGAGGAGTGACGGTGGGTTGGAACCTCCAGCCTTCTGGTTAGCCCTTACCAGGCTCACCTATTGAATCTTCCCCAGAATGAGAAGACCCTCTGCCTACCCTTGACAAAGGCAAGATCAGTCCAAAGTGATTATTTTCCCTGTGTCCAGCAATGAGATATGGCACCATAGGCCTGCACAATCTTGTGAAGTTAAGTCTGTATCTGTCATTTGGGATAGTGATTACGCTCCCTCTGTGTGGCTCTAGAAAGCAGGTAGAACAGACAGGTAAAAGTTAGATACCCTCCTCCCAACTCCTACCCCAAGGCAGAACCTTGGTACAATTAAGAACTTCCTAAGTATTAGAGCTCTCACAAAATAGAATGAGCTGCTTCTTCATGGGTCAGCATATTTCCTTTCTGTCGGGTGTCCCTGCAGAAGCTGGGTGGTCATTTAAGTGAGATGGGATAGAAAGGATTGCTGCACAGAATCAAGACTTGAGTTAGGTGGTCTTTCTAGATCTTCCTGAGTCTGAGTTCATAATCCTGTTCAGCAGGGACTCTAAAGAATAGACCAGCAGTATAAGAAACAGAGAGCAAATGCTCACCTTGTAATCTCCACCCCTGCCTCCCTGCTAGGGCTCAGCATTGACAATGGCTCTAGAGGCCACTGGCTTCTGCATTTCAGACTGGGCTTGAACTGGGGGAGGGAAGCTATTTATCTCCTTGGGTGCTACTGGCTGGGATTGTTGTTCTCTCCTTATCGGCAGGGTGGGTAGGGATGGGGTTTACACATACAGATCAGCATTTGGGCAAACGGACCAACTGAATACCTTGGCACAAAAAAAGCATTCAAAATTGGATATAACGTTAACACATTATATCTTGAAAAATTATTTTGAGAAACATGTCAAATTCTAACTTTGAAAGACATTCATTTCTGAGAAGCAACTGTGTCCCAGGTACTATGGGCAATGGTTTTGTATCTGGTACAGAGATGTGTGTAAGTTCCTTATTGCCTAACACTTGATACTTTTTTTTTCTTTTTAAACAGATGATGATTTTTCAATAACCCCAATATTGTAAAACAACTCATAAATCCAGTGGAATCATTGTTTCTGTATGTATGACTTTTCTTTCACAAGTAGATAAAGATTTAAGAGGGAAAATGACGGGAAAACTTGTGATTGGGTTAATGTAAATAAGACACAAGGTTTTCATGCCCTTCTGCTTTCACTGGGGACTCATTTCCCTAATACAGTCTCGTTGTAAAACAATCCACTCCCGAGGAGGTCAACAGTGAAAAGTTTGTCTTCTGAAATTAGTAATCAAAGACTGAAAATAATTAATAGAGAAAACAGCACAGTTCCACACTGCGTTCCCATGTAGATGTCTATAGAACAATAAATCAGTAGGGGAAAGAAACAATATAAGCATTTACAATCAGACCTCATGCATAATGCCCTGGAAGGAGAATTTGTGTTAAAAAAGACAACATCTGCTGCAAGTTGGTTTATAAATAATACAGCTAGATATTCAGGTAATGACATGACAGACGGTCTCTTGTGTCCTTGTCCTTTTGTGTCCAGGACTGAATGTGTTTACATCCCGCAGCTTATGACATACATGCCTGGCCTGTTTGTGCTCGGGCCAGGAGTGTCTCTCTTCTCCAGTTAAATGCTTCTTTGCCCAAACCATAGCATTCCACATCGTCGACCCAGATATCCAGAGAAATCTGCTCCATTTGGTTTTAATTGATCCCTTACTGTGAGAAGGTAAGCGCCTGAAAGAAGGGCGATCAGATGCACATTCCGTACTTTCATCCATGAACCAATTTCTTTTGTGTTGACACCCAGGCTTGACAAAAAGAGTGATGGTGAAGGTCAAGTGCATGAAAGCTAATTCTAAACAATGATGGATGAGCCACGACATGGACTCTTTTATCTTGGATGTTCTGCTAAAGGGTTGGATATTCCCCCCCCCCATTTGTAAAAGTCTCCTAATTCTTAAATTAATGAAGTTATCACATATCCAGTATTTGTGGGGCTCTTTTATTATTTAGCTCTTCACCACTCTGCTGACAAAAGCATGAGTGATGGCCTTCAAACAGATGATTCTTCTTTGCCATGAAGGAACTGATAAATACTGCCTGTCTCTGCAATAAATTGTGCATGAAATAGTCCACTCTAGTAATCTACAGAGTTATGGTAAGGGAAATGGTGCTGTACGGAAATATAAAAAAATCCTGCAATTAACTGAATCTTCAAATAATCTTTACTATGTTTTTATTTCTTTGTTATTGTTTCTATTTGTATTCTGCTTTGAGGGAAAGGGCCATACATTGCAAAGGTAATTTTCAAAGAATTTAATGAAATTAGTCAAGATTTATTCCCATCTCTAGTATGTTCTATGGGAGCTCTGGTAGCATAGTGGCTAAGGCACTTGGCTGCTAACCAGAAGGCTGGCGGTTCAAACCCACCAGCCACTCCTCGGAAGGAAGGTTGGGCAATCCTACTTCCGTAGTGATACTGCCTCGGAAACCCAAGGAGGGGTCGCTATGAGTTGGGTCCGACTCGAAGGCACATAACAACATAACAACAACAAGTATGTTCTATGCTCTCGGTCCTGTACTATGAGATCTCCCATTTATTATGATGACCCCAGGATCAAGCACATCCAGAATTCTCAAGTAAGAGTAAGAATGTTGTTGTTGTTATGTGCCGTCAAATCAGACCCGACTCATAACGGCTCCTCCTTGGATTTCCGAGGCTATGTCACTACAGAAGTAGATTGCCCAACCTTCCTTCTGAGAAGTAAGAATAGGCTTACTAATTTTTATTTCAAACCAGAAAGCAAAGTTATAAGTTATGGACATGCTTTTCAATATTAAGTATTGGATTAAAATATTGAAAAACTAAAGTATTTTAAGTTAGAAATCTCAAGCTCTGGTTTTGGTATAAAAAAGGTTTTTATTGTATTAGAAATTTAATATGATTTTCTAAAATGTTTAAATAAGTTGTAGAGTCAATTTTATGAGTTCATTTGGGTGGGTGCTTTAGATTATAGTGTTTGCTTGAGATTGGTTATAGTGCCTTTTCTTTAATACACATTGTTCTTAGAGGTCTTTCTATAGGACTACAGCCACTATAGGAGCTTCGTGGTGCAGTGATTAAACACTCGGCTACTAAGTAAATGGGCCAGCAGCTGGAACCCACTAGCTGCCCCACCAGAGAAAGATGTGGGAGTCCGCTTCCATAAAGATCATAGCCTTGGAAACCCTACAGGGAAGTTCTAATCTGTCCAATAAGATCACTATGATTTGGAATCAACTTGATGGCAATGGATTTCTAGCCACTACACAAATGTGTCTAAGGCACTTGACTGCTCACCAGAAGGCTGGCAGTTCAAACCCTCCAGCCACTCCTCGGAAGGAAGGTTGGGCAATCCTACTTCTGTAGTGATACTGCCTCGGAAACCCAAGGAGGGGTCGCTATGAGTCGGGGCCGACTAGACGGCAAACAACAACAACAACACAAATGTTGGTTGCCTTGTGGCCTGACTGGTTATGTTCTTTGCATTTCAACACACTGGCCTAATATGTGTTAGGAATTTGTTGATAAACTCAAATGCTTTGTATCTTTCTGATGAAACTCAAATGCTTTGTGTCTTTCTGATAGACTTCTATTAAAATGTTAGTCACTCACAACAGAGTATAAATTTAAGTCAATATGTTAACTCTTCTAAGGATGCTCCCAATATGAGAATTGTCTCAAATAGTGAAATAAAAATGTTTTCACCATCAAACAGACATCAGTGAATATGTATTGTGGTAGAAACCAATCATCTCTTAGAATCTTGATTGAGCTAGAAAAAAATCTTGGATATCATCTAGCAGCCCACTTGCAATTATTTAGGGCCATAAATAATTCAGTAATTCATATCCAGGTCTTGCGTTATGTCAGGCAGCAGACTTTGCATGTCTGCTATATCATTTCATTGTTAAAAAAATAACTAAGAAATAACAATGATTACCATTATTTTATAAGTAAAGTAACTGAGACCCAAAGAATATTAATTTATGCCTTCAAGATTATATACCAGTGTATGACAGAACTGATGCTTAAAACCAAGTTTTCCTGTTACAAAAGTAGGTCTGTCAGCTTCAAAACTAATTGGAAAGCATATTTAAAAATGAACAAATAAACAAATAACCCCAGGAAATACAGGACTTGCCACTAGTGCACATAATGATGAAATCTTTGTGACAAAAATTAAAAGAAATCCCCGCACCATTAGTTTTTGCTACAGGAATGCTGTAACAAGCACCACAAAATCTAGTGGATTAAAACAACAGTCAGGTATCTGTGGATCAGCTAGATGTTGGCTGAATTGGGCAGAACTCAGCTGGGCTTGGCTGTAAACTTCAGTACAGGTCCATATCTACTATATGTGTCTCTCATCTTCCTTGGGCCAGTGGGCTGACTGAGTCATTTTCTTATTATGGCAGTGACAGAAGCCCAGGAAAATAAAATTAAACACAAAAGAACATCTCACACCTCTTTTTTTTTTTTTTTTTAATCACTTCTGATAACATTCTATTGTTCCTAGCAAATTGCAAGGTCAAGCCCAAAGTTAAAGGTGCTATTAGTGGGAGGAACTCTGTCCCAAGAATCTCAAAAATCTTATCCAATCATAGTATCCATGTGAAAGCTCAGGATCACATGATCTATGTCAAGTCTGAGTTTAGCTCCCCTTGATTCGAAGGCTGAAAAAGTAAAATATCATATGCTCCCTCCACACCTAACACATGATGCTGGAACAGAAACCTCTTTGAAAAGGGAAGAATGAGAGGTACATAGCAGCTACTGATTCAATTACAAGTCTGAAGTTCTACAAGGCAACTAGTGTCAAGTGTGCCTTCTTTGAGGGAAAGGAGTGTTCCTTGATTTGCCCTCAATTCTACTCATTGTTTGTAGATGCTGCATCCATTGCTGTCCACCACTGTTGGGTCCACTCTTTGGAATTTCTTTGCTTTTTCACCATCCTTCTTGGTCACTTCTGATGACAATAATAGAGAATATACACTTTAAAAGGCTGAACAGCTTACACAGACTATTTCCCGTGGAAATATTTCTCTAGAACTTGTGGACCCAAAGGACTGTATACAGCTCTATTAGTCCAAGATTTTTATATGCCTAGCAGTACTCTTCTTAATATAGCACTCTCAAAAGTTGCATCGGTTTTCTATGTGTTTGATTCCAGTCAACTTGCTCAAATAATTTCTTTTAGAAAGATCACCACAAGGCTAATCCCTATAAGGCAGAGAGGTTAAAGAGCTCCCAAATATCCAACTTTTCCAAACTGTTGTGCCACTCCATCATCTCTAACATGTACTCTTCCTCCCTTCAGTACTCGCCTTCCCAATTTAGGATTCCGTATTTCACTGTAACATCTCACAGAACTCACAAACTGTCAAGGAAATGACTCATGTGGTTGTAGAGGCTGGCAAGTCTCAAATCCATGGGTCAGGAATTGGTCTGGGGGATTATCCTCACTCATGTAGTTGCAGGGGCCAATGAACCCAAATTAGCTGGTCAAAAGAATAGCTGCTATCTCAAGTCCTAAGAAACAGGGTTAGATGATGGCAAACCAGATGCAGGCTCCAGAGCAAGAGAGTGAACTTTGCCAGATCATTCATATATATTGCATGCAGACCATATCCTCAAGGAAGCTAAGGGTGGTGAGTTGAATTATACCCTCTAGTAAGGCAGTGACTTAAGATACGTCCCACCATAGTTCTTCCTCATTAACATAATGGACAACTCACTCCAAAATGGGACCAGAACCACAGACATAGAGGCTAGGATTTACAGAACGTCACAAAATAGCAGACTGTGGCTAGGAGGGCCATACTAAGTAACTCACTGCACCGCACAAATCCATGTGCAAAAAAACACACCCACATTTATTTCCAGACAGACTTCTGTCTGTATAGACTCAATTATGAGTACTTTGGCCTCATAAAACTTCTGTGGGACAATGCCCTTAATCTTTTTACATGCCCTTTTTGTTCATCTGACAGAATATCCAAGGCACTGTCTTTATTTCTTTCAAAAGGTCAAAGGGTGTTACTGCCATCCCTTTGATTTGGTCTTTATCTTGAGGGCATGTCCTTTTGGCAGCACCACGTACTGGATTTTTTTCACTGAGTCTCTGTCATGTGGCCTTTCATTTGCTGAGAACCAGTTTTATTTCCAACCCTGAGATTTCGGTACTTTGTACATTTCCTCAAAATTCTACTTGCAAAATGCCCCCTTCTATTCTGAACTCTTGTCTTCTTCATAGCTTATCAAATGTCTAGTAACAACAGCCCAGGCCTTCAACATTTGCCATAGATCTTCACCCTCAAATATGAAAATTCATTAGGAACATATTCTTCTTTCCAGGTTACTGCAGGGAACAGCTTATCAAAGTTTGCTACTACGTAACAGCCTTTCACCCTCCTCTAGCAGTTTCCTTGGCCTTCTTTTTCCAGCTCCTATAACAGTTTATACACAATTACTGTCTAGTTCCCAAACCACTGCCACATATTTGAGGTTTTTATTAGGAGCAACCCATTTCCAGTACCAATTTCTGTATTCATCATTTATCCACAATAATGTTCCATGACAGACCATCTCAAAATTCAGTGACTTTAAAAACAATCACATGTTAATGTTTATGCATTTGTGGCTTGCCTATGAGTTGGTTGATTCAGGCTGCACTCAGCTGGGTTTAAGTCCAAGCTGCAGGTTAGGTTCAGGTCCCTCGACATGTTTCTCATCCTTCTTAGATCCACAGGCTAGGTGGGTGCTGTACTTCTTACGCTGATGGAAGAAACCCAATGACATTTCTTGTGATAATGGAAGAACCCCATGCACATCAAGAATCTACTTGAATCAGATCTTAACATTTCTTTGGCCAAAGCAAGTCATATTTTAACCCCTGTATTAGCTTTCTATTGTTGTCATACATAACAAATTATCAAAAACTTAGTGGCTTAAAATAACACGCTTGTTATCTCACTGTTTCGTAGGTCATAAGTCTAATATGGTCTCATAAGGTTAAAACAAAGATGTTGACAGGGCTGTGTTCTTTATAGATCTAGAGACCTTGGCAGATCTGGGGAAGAACGCACTTCCTAGCTCATTTAGGTTGCTGGTCAAATTTAGTTCTTTGTGGTTGTGGGATGCAGGCCTTGTTTCCTTGCTGCCTGTCATGTCAGTCAAGAGCTGGTCTTTGCTCTCTGAGGTTTCCCAAGTTCCTTCTCATACTCCCTGCCTCCATCTTTAAAACTGCAATGGCACATGGAATCCTTGTTTTGAATCTCTCTGACTTCCCTTTGACTGCATTTCTTTTGTCTTCCACTTCTGCCACTTATCTCTTACTGACTCCAGCCAGAGAACTTTCTCTGTTTTTAAGGGCACATTTGATTAAATTGGACCTACATAGATAATCCAAGATAATCCCCTTAATTCAATATCTGTAAACTTAATTCTATCTGCAAGTCCCTTGTACCAGTCCTGAGCTTTGTGCTTGATTGAACAGCCAGAGGACAGGAATCATGAATTTGGTCTATCACAGACTCCAGATCAAGGGGAGAAGACATGCACTTGACCTATCACAAAGCTAAAGCAAGTTGCATGGCAAGCAGCATCAGTGGAGTGGGAGATAGTACAGTTCTATTAGAAAGGAGGCAGAAAGAGAGTGAATAGATTTGAAAAATCAATACCAGGTATTAGAAATTTTCTTCTGTAATAAGTAAGACAGTAAATATTTTAGGTTTTGTGAACTATATGGTCTCCATGGTAACTATTTAACTTTGGCATTGTAATACAAAAACATCCCTAAACAATACATAAACAGAAAGGCATGACTGTGTTACAATAAACCTTTATTTACCAAAACAGATGGCAAGCCAGATTTGGCCCACAGGCTATAGTTTGCTGATTCCTGTTCTAAACCACTACAGTCCCCCACCAGAGTCCTTCCCTATAACATGAAGCTTTGGTGATCAATCATGTTTTGCAATATCAAACAATCTGCAAAGTTAAAAAAACTATATAAATACAATTTTATTTTATTTTTTAAATTGTGATTTGGGTGAAAATTCATAGAGCAAATTCATTTTCCATGCAATAGTTCATACACATTTCGTTTCGTGACATTGATTGAAACTCCCATAATGGAACAGCTCTCTTCCCACTTCCTCCCTGTTAGTTGCCTTTTCCCTGTGTCCTTCTTTCCTATGTATTCCTGTCCTCTGAGTTATCTCCCTGTGCAAATACTACCGTTCTGATCTCTCATGGTTGACATTCTAAGGAGTGCACCTACCTTGTGTAAATGTTCACCTGTCTATTGTTTGGCTAGAAGCCATGTGTGTTAGACTGGGTTCTCTAGAGAAACAAACACCAGCAAAGCTTATGTGTGTGTATGTGTGTGT
>NW_006921617.1:7089081-7092201 GCF_000298275.1 Orycteropus afer afer
AAGAATGTCTCTCTTCCCAGGATGTCCCTGGATATCCTGGAAGTAGGCTACAGTCCTAGGGAAACTCCCCTTGAGCAGATTGGCTACTCAGAACAAGTCATCCGCTCCCATCATGGGAACAACCACACAGAACAGGGGTCCAGCCAAGTTGACACACAGCTCCAACTATCACACCACAGGAATGAGTTCTATTCCAGGCCCAAAGGGTGACTAGGGGCCATGGTCTCAGGGGTTTCACCAGGCTCTATCAGACCAGTAAGGCTGGTCGTTTTTTTTTTTTTTTTTTTTTAATGATTTTGAGTTTTGTTCCACATTTTTCTCCCACTCTATTCAGGATCCCCTATTTTGATCTCTGAGTTGATAGTGGTAGCCAAGTACCATCTACTTCTTCTGGTCTCAGGGTCATGTAGGCTAAGGTTCATATTGTCCGCTCACACCTGTGTCTTTGGTTTTCTTCATTTCTTTATTCTGCTTTGCTCTGGATGAGGGGACACTAATTGTTGTATCTTAGACGGCCGCTTGCAAGCTTTTAAGACCTCTGTCGCTACTCACCAAAGTAGGATGTAGAACAATGTTTTTGTGTACTGTATTATGCCAATTGAGCTTAATGTCCCCCGTGACCATTGTCCTGTGCCCGTACACCCAGTGACTCATTCCCTCAGGGTGTTTTGAAGTGGTTAAGAAGTTATCATCACTTTGCCCCATTAAAAAACTAAAAATACTAAACTCATTGCCCTCGAGTTGGATCCAACCCATAGTGACCCCTTCTTGGGTTTCTCAGGTGATATCACTACAGAAATAGATTGCCCAACCTTCCTTCTGAGGAGTGGCTGGTGGGTTGGCAGTCAAATGCCTTTAGCACTATGCCACTAGAGCTCCCATTAGCTCTATTATATATATGGACATTCTTATAGCACATACAAAATACATATAGAGAAATATTGTCTGCCAAACTTACATATGGTCATGGGCATATTCCCTTTTGCCCAGACATGCCTGATCATTTAGCCTGTCTAAATTACCTATGTACCCACCTGTGGATTAATGTTCATTATTACTGGTAATGCAGTGTTGTGCATGTAAAAGTGTTTATCTTTGTTTTCTGTACCTCTTGTGCACCTCTCTATGTCCTCCTTTTCCTTTTATTAGAATAATAATAATAATAGAATTAAGTGTTATTGTATTGCTCACTCACTTTTGGTATATTGCCTTTAGTTTCTTACCACACACACATGCACACATGCACACACACACATGCACAAATCAAAAACCACTGCCATCAAGCTGGTTCTCATAGCGACCCTATAGGACAGAGAAGAACTGCCTCACAGGGTTTCCAAGGCTGTAAATCTTTATGGAAGCAGACTTCCTCCTCTTTCTCCTGTGGAGCAGCTGGTGGGATCACCCTGCCAATTCTTTGATTAGCAGCCCAATGCCTTAACAGAGCCACCAGATTTTACTCTAGACAACTTTTCACTTAAAAGCTTCCTTCAAATAGGTATGTTCAACCACTTAAATCAGGCTTACAAACTAAAATAGTCCACCTGATTATGTACTGTAATCAGGTCTAATCCACCTGATTAGACTGTACTATGCAAGATTCCACCATGCTTTTTTGGGCCAATAGTACATTGTCTAGGAATTCTTCTGGATGTTTGCTGTGCACCATGCCACCTTGTCAACCAGGCAGCTGCACCCTGAGATTGTTACATTGCTGTTAACATGTGATGATTAGGTCCCCATGCAGGGAAGGTACTTACTCCCCATAGATATGGGTGCAATAGAGGCATATTTTATTATGGGAATGGGAAGGGTCTCCTGAAATATGTAAATACTTGTTTTGAAGGAGATACTTTTCTGAAACCTTAGTGTCCTCCAGGGACTGATGTTCACATCAACTTGATAAATACTGAACATCAACTGTGCACCCAACATGGGGCTAATAAATTAAAATGACTCTTAGGTCCTGTTTGTGACACATTGATTGTAGGGGTGGCCACCCTATGTCCTAAGGAGGCTCTTCGGCAGGCTCTACAGAGCCTCTTCATGTTCCTCCTACTAATTATCTGAATTTCTTGAGCACTTACTTGTGGGAAATTAAGCATTTTCTTTGTTAACAGCTGATTAAAAGATTGCTATGATTCAAAAAAGCACAGATTTAAAAACAAAAGCAGTTAGTAGCTTTTATCCGTCATCAAGGAATTAACCAATTGGCAACAAATGGAACAGCTCAATTTCTTTAGATATCTGAGGTCTAAATAGCTTAATTGGGGCAGCATGTTAAAAGGGATGGAATGACATTCATTATGGATTAAGTTAATACATTTCAGATCCTTAATTTAACAAATTCCACATCTTACTGTTTGGCAGGAAATGGCGTCTCATGAACATCGTTACCAGTCGGGCTTGAGTCAGTTGAAAAGACCGACTCCATCTGAAAACTGTTAATCTTAATAATACTGAGCTTTGCCTTGGCCAAATTCTCTGTATGCTTGGAAAGCTAGTTGTTATTGTTGTGTGCCTTACGTTAATTTTGACTCATAGTGACCCTATAGGACAAGGTAGAATTGCCCCTCAGGGTTTTCATGGCTGTATCTTTATGGAAGCAGATTGAGAGGTCTTTTCCACTGATGGGTCAAACCACTGACCCTTAGGTTAGTAGCCAAGTGCTTAACCATTGTACCACCAGGTTTTTGGGAAGCTCACTACTCACTTAGTGAGTGCCCTACTGCCAGCCACCCCAAGACTTCTCCTACCCTCCATGCTACTCAAGTTGACTAGAGTGTCACCTTTGCTTTCCTGTGAAATCTATATTAAATGAGGCAGTGTCAGTCCACTGTCAGGAAAATTGGATGCATCCTGCTACTTTTACCTTTAGATTTTAAATAGAAATATTTATTTATGCTCCTGTGTCATTAGATCACTTGATCTAATGATGTCTTTTGATGTAGGAAAGGGCAAAATAAGAAATTTGGTGAGAAATAATACAGCTATTTTTTATTATTTTACACCTGCCATGTACTACGGCCACTCCTCGGAAGGAAGATGGGGCAATCTACTTCCGTAGTGATACTGCCTTGGAAACCCAAGGAGGGGTCGCTATGAGTCGGGTCCGACTCG
>NW_006921617.1:7092731-7109006 GCF_000298275.1 Orycteropus afer afer
GGAAACGACTCAACGGCACCTAACAACAACAACAACATGCACTAGGTAATCTACATGTGTTATCTTATTGACTCTTTGAAATAATGGAAAAATACAATTTGGTAAATATACACAATGGAATATTTTTCAACTATAAAGAGAAATAAAGTTCTAATACATGCTACAGCATGGACAAACCTTGAAAACATTATACTGAGTGAAATAAGTCAGTCACAAAGGGACAAAAATTGTGTGATCCCACTTACAAGAAATATCTAGAATAGGCAAATGTGTAGTAGTTCAGTAGTGGTTACCAGAGGCTGATGGGCAGAGTAAAGACGTATTCTTGCATAAGTGGCACTGAGTTTCTGTTAAGGATGACTAAAAAATATTTGGAAACGGATAGTGCTGATGGCTGTCTAACATGCTGAATGCCGCTAAATTCTATATAGTTGAAGTGGTAAATGTTATGCATATTTTACCATAAAATTTTTAATAAAAAGATACATATAAAACTAAAAAACAAACAAACAAACAAACAAACAACTGTGCAAAGTAGATATCGCTATTCCAAATTTGCTGATGAGAAAACTGAGTCTAGATAAAGCTAATTAACTGGCCAACTGCCACACCTGAGAGACAGGATTCCAAGAAATTCCAAGCAATTGATTCCAGTCCTTCATATCCACATACCCCCTGCCCTGTGTGGCCTCTGGAGAAGAATTGGGGCTTCATTCACAACACTTGAAGCAATCAATCTCTCTTCTTGATCCCAACCAAAATGGACCACTTCAAACTTGCACAGATAATACTTGGTTGAGACATCTCAAAGGTCACTTACCACTGAAAAGGGATTCTCCCAACTCTCCTTCCTTTGGAGTTAGGTCAGAAAGCTCTCAAAATATGACTGGGAAAGAGCTGCATCATCAGAGTAGAGCCAACCTTAATGATATGGACAAAGTAAAGCTTTTTGGGACCTCCATTTGCTGACATAACACAACTCAAATTGAGAAGAAACAACTGCTAACATCCATTAATAATCGGAACAAGGAACGTACGAAGTACGAATCTAGGAAAACTGGAAGTTATCAGAAATGAAATAGAATGAATAAAGATTGATATCGTAGGCAGTAATGAGCTGAAATGAACCAGTTTTGGACATTTTGAATCAGACAACCGTATGATCTACTATGCCAGTAATGACAATTTGAAAAGGAATGATGTGGCATTCATCATCACAAAGGATATTTCAAGATCTGTACTGAAGTACAATACTGTCAGTCATAGCATAATATCCATGTTTACAAGGAAGACCAGTTAATATGACTATTTTTCAAATTTATGCACCAACCACCAAAGCCAAAGATGAGGAAATTGAAGATTTTTATCGACTTCAGCAGTCTAAAATTGACCAAACATTCAATCAAGATGTGTTAATTATCACTGGTGATTGGAATGCAAAAGTTGGAAACAGAAGAATCACTGGTATCTGGAAAATTTGGCCTTGGTGACAGAAATAATGCTGGAGATTGCATGGTAGAATTTTGCAAGACCAATGACTTAGTCATAGCAAATACCTTTTTTCAACAACACAAATGACAGTTATACACATGGACTTCACCAGATGGAGAACACAGGAATCAAATTGACTACATCTGTGGCAAGAGGTGATGGAAAAGCTCAATATCTTCAGTCAAAACCAGGCCAGGAGCTGATTGTGGAATAGACCATCAACTGCTCACATGCAAATTCAACTTGAAGACAATTAAAACAAATCCACAAGAGCCAAAATATGACCTTGATTATATCCCTACTAAATTTAGAGACCATCTAAAGAATAGATTTGATGAATTGAACACCAATGACTGAAAACAAGAAGAATTGTGGGATGACATGAAGAACATCATTCATGAAGAAAGTAAGAGGTCATTAAAAAGATGAGAAAAGAAGAAAAGACCAAAAGGGATGTCAGAAGAGCCTCTGATACTTGCCCTTGAACAGAGAGTAGCTAAAGCAAATGGAAGAAATGACAAGATAAATGAGCTGAAGAGAAGATATCAAAGAGCAGCTTGAGCAGACAAAGCCAATTACTATAATGAAATGTGCAAAGACCTGGAGTTAGAAAACCAAAAAGGAAGAACACTCTCAGCATTTCTCATGGTGAAAGAACTGAGGAAATAAATTAAGCCTCAAGTCTCAATATTGAAAGATTCTATGGACAAAATATTGAATGATGCAGGAAGCATCAAAAGAAGATGGAAGGAATATACAGAGTCACTGTACCAAAAAGAACTAGTCTATGTTCATCCATTTCAGGAGGTGGAATATGATCAAGAACCAATGGTATTGAAGGAAGAAGTTGAAGCTGCACTGAAAGAATTGGCTAAGAACAAGCCTCCAGGAATTGAGAATACCCATTGAGATGTTTCAACAAATGGATGCCCCACTGGAAGCCTTCACTCAGTTATGCCAAGAGATTTGGAAGACAGCTACCTGGCCAACTGACTGAAAGAGATCCATATTTGTACCCATTCCAAAGAAAGCTGACACTACAGAATGTGGAAATTATTGAATAATATCATTAGTACCACATGCAAGTAAAATCTTACTGAAAATAATCCAAAAATTGTTGCAGCAGTATATTGACAGAGAACTTCCAGAGGTGCAAGCTGGTTTCAGAAGAGGACATGGAACAAGAGATATCATTGTTGGATGATATCATTGCTGATATCATTGATGTCAGATCGATCTTGGCTGAAAGCAAAGAATCCCAGGAGATGTTTATTTGTGTTTTATTGACTATGCAAAAACATTCAATTGTGTGGATCATAACAAATTACAAATCACATTAAGAAGAATGGGAATTCCAGAACACTTCATTGTACTCATGAGGAACCTGCACATAGATCAGAAGGCTGTCGTTTGAACAAAGCACTGGAGCCTTAGGACACTGCATGGTTTAAAATCAAGAAGGGAGTGTATCAGGATTGTATCCTTTCCCCATACTTATTCAATCTATATGCTGAGCAAATAATCCTACAAGCTGGACTATATGACAAAGAACGTGGCATCAGGATTGGAAGATGAACCAATAACAACCTGCGATATGCTGACAACACAACTTTGCTTGCTGAAAGTGAGGATGACTTGAAGAATTTACTGATGAAGATTGAAGAATGCAGTCTGCAGTATGGATTACATCTCAATATAAAGAAGACAAAAATCCTCACAACTGGACCTATAAACAGCATCATGATAAATGGAGAAAAGATTGAAATTGTCAAAGACTTCACATTGCTTGGTTCTACAATCGGCACCAATGGAAGCAGCAGTCAGGACATGAGACTACATATAGCACTGGGCAAGTCAACTGCAAAGGACCTCTTTCAAGTGTTGAGGAGCAAAGATGTCTCCTTGAGGACTAAGATGCGCCTAACCCAAGCCATGGTATTTTCAATCACCTCATATACATGTGAGAGTTGGACAATGACTAAGAAAGACCGAAGAAGAGTTCATGCTTTTGAGTTGTGGTGCTGGCGAAGAATGCTGAAAGTACCTTGAACTGCTAAAAGAACTGAAAAATCAAATCTTTCCTAGAGGAAGCGTAGCCGAACTGCTCCTTGGAATCGAGAATGGCCAGACTTCGTCTCACCTACTTTGGTCATGTTGTAAGAAGGGACCATTCCCTGGAGAAGGATGTCATGCTTGGTAAGGTGGAGGATCGAAAAAAGAGTGGAAGGTCCTCAGCGAGATGGATTGACACAGTGGGTGTGGCGATGGGCTCAAGTATAGCAAGGATTGCAGAGCCAGTGCAGCACTGGGTGGTGTTTCGTTCTGCTGTGCATAAGATCACTATGAGTCAGAGACGACTCGAAGCCACCTAACAACAACAACAACTCCTTCCCTCTGTGGGAAAATACACATAAAAAATTCCACAAGTTTATGCTTAGTGCCATATGTGTAACAAATGGAAATATAAGCAAGCTGCAATTTTCTCCTTTTTCCAGCTATGGCCATAGGACTTTTGGAGCCAGCTTGGAAAGAAGATAAAATTAGCCTGTGTTTTCAGCCTCTCCTCCTCTTTCTTAATTACCCATATATTAATCAGTCCAGCAGTGCTACATAAACATCACCAGCAACAACAAGCATTTATTTCTCGCTCACATACCTGCAGTCTTGTGTGGCTGTGCTACAGACTGCAGGTCTAGGTTTAGCCTGAGTACAGTTGGGCAAGGCTGGTCTCCAAACTCTAGGCCCTAGTTTAGATTAGGGCATTAGGGTATTGGTTGGATTTTGCTAATCTCTCTTTGGTTTAAGTAGGTTTCAGGTGTGTCTGTGTGGCTCACCTTATTCTGGGACCAGTAAAGTATTTCTACTCACGGAGAGGGACTATACATAAAGGGAGGTAAGAGAAAGGTGTTGAAAGAACTCATTGTTGCTTCCATCTACATTCTGTTGGGCAAATCAAGCCACACGGCCAAGGCCATATTTCATGAAGATTGTGAGAGGCAATGAGTATTTGCTTACAATTGATTTAGTCTACAACATCCTTTGTTTAATGGATATATCAAAATCACTTATACTAAGGTGAAAAATGACTGATAAGCATTGGCGTTTTGTTCTCTTTAGTGCCATTCATATTACAATGGGGCAGTGAACTTTTATTTGAATTAAAATGAAGAATAGATTGCTAAATTTGAAATTTTAGACTTTAATAAATCTAGTGAGGCAAATTTAGAGAAAAGCACTGTATTAACCAGAATTCATTTTACTGCAAATGAAAGAATACCCCTCTGTGATAGTTGGAGCTGTGTGTCAACTTGTTGGATCACAATTCTGTGTGGTTTAAGCAGTTGTGATGTGAATTATTCCCATGATGGGATTGGATGTATATGTTTTGAGCAGCCAATCCATTGAAATGGAGTTTCCCTTGGGGTGTGGCCTGCTTCCAATATATTTATGGACATCCTGGGAAAAGAGATACTTTTCTGTGGATCGGGATCCTGTTGTGCTGCCTACAACCGTCCACCATTTGGCCTGGAGATCTTGGATTCATCATTTGTTGTAGTCAATAGCCGGTATACTGCCTGCCAACCTTGAGCTTGTCAGCCCCTGCACCTGTGTGAGTTGGGAAAAGCCTCCAGCTTGACATTTGATCTGAGAACTTGGGACTTGCCAGCTTCTATAAGTGTGTGAACCATTTTCCTAAGATAATTTACTCTTTTTCTATATGTATATATAAGCTTTACTTGTTTGGCTTCCCTAGAGAACCCAGCCTAATACATTTGGTTCCCTGAGTGGTTCTAGAGAGACAAAATCATAAGGATGTGCTTCCTAAATTGCTTCTCATTGATTCTGTTTTGGTTCTCCAATTTGATTATTTGTAAAGGCACTGGTGACTCTGCCTCCATTAGTGAAGAGGGCACTGCTAATCCGTGGTGTGAGGTGGCAACATTAATATGAAAAATAGCACCACCAATAGATCAAGTACTTTTGAGAAGTGAGGCTTTGGGTGATCGCATATTTGATACTTTTCTGCAATTTTGTCAGCATGAGGAGTATAAGGAAGCTGGTTGATTGGTCCTACTTATGCTAGACAAAGTGGTGAAAGAGCAAGATGAGTTCAAGCCTGCCGAGTTACAGCTCAAGTGCCACATAAAATATGTCAATGTTTCCAGTTGTGCTCTGAAAGAAAGCCTTATTTCTTCCGGTAACAAAGCTGATATTGCCGAAAACCAAACTCAGAGTCTTAATGTAAGGGTGGCTGAATTGTAACACCAATTAAATTGCAAACCCAGAATTGTGTCTCGAGTTAAAGGGAGGGCATTGATTGGGAAAAAAATAGGATCCTGAAACCTGGAATGGGGACATATGGGCAGATAGTCAGGAAGATGAGGATATGCAGCCTGTAAATTCTGTTGAGTCCCTCCCCTCTGAAAGGATTACTATAAAACCAGTATCCCTTCCACCTCAGTTTGATGGTGTTAACCCAACTGTTCCTGCTGGGTCATTGCCTGAGGTAGATGCCATGGAAGATGTTGCTGAATGTTCTCAGGAACTTCCCCAACCACCCATTTTTGCTGCTAGACCTATAATTAATGTTAAGTCCAAGGAAGCCCCAAAAGGTGAAATTACAAAGTGTGACTGAGGAGGCGGTATGCTACCTCTGAAAAGACCTACTTGATTTTGCTAACATGTACAGGTGGAAACCTGGAGAATATGTATGGGAATGGCACTGAGGGTGTGGGATAATGGTGCAAGGAATGTAACATTGGATCAGTCTGAGTTTATTGACTTAGGCCCACTAAGTACGGACACTTCATTTAATGTTTCAGCTGGAGAGGTTACGAAAGGGTCTAATTGTTTATTTGGTTAGCTTACTGAAACATGGATTATGTGGTGGCCTACCTTAAGTCAAGTTGAAGTACCAGTCCTGCCTTGGTATAATGTAGAAGAAGGTATCCAGAGGCTTAGGAAAATTGGCCTGTTAGAATGGATTTATCAGATTAGACCCAAGAGCCAGAAATGGAGTCCAGAGGACACACATTTCACCAGTATGGTGAGGAATAAATTTGTGAAGGGAGCCCCAACATCCTTGAAGACTGCTGTGATTGCTATTTTATGTAAACCAGATTTGACAGTGGGAACTACCCTACTTGAACTAAGACACTTAACTACGACAGGGCTGATTGGACCCTGTGGTAGTAGGGGCCAAGTGGCAGCAGTTAATTGACAAAGACAAGGTTGGTATGGTTACCATAATGGACAGTAGAGTCACAACAGTAATCAGAATAGTCTGACTTATGTGGAATTATGGCATTAGCTAATTGCACATGGTGTTCCTAGGAGTGAAATACATGGCAAACCTACTAAATAATTCTGTATAGACAGAAGAATTCTAGGCCACATGAACAGCAGTCTAGATTGAATTGCCAGAATACAGAGTCATGGCCTCTCAATCAACTCCCATACTTGAGTCAGTTTACAGACCCACAACCCCTTGAATGAAGGGGAGACTGGGTCCCATTGAGGAAGGACATCACTACATTACCAAAAATTTATAACATTTCTCCCAGCCTTCCCCAAAAGGATCTGATGCCTTTTATGAGAGTGGCTGTTCATTGGGAAAAGGAAATAATCAGACCTTTTGGGGATTACTGGACACTGGCTCTAAACTGACACTAATTCCAGGAAACCCAAAGTGTCAGTGTGGTCTATCAGTCAGAGTGGGGGCATGTGGAGGTCGAGTTATTGATGGAGTCTTAGCTCAGGTGCATCTCACAGTGGGAGTCCCTGAACCCATCCTGTAGTGATTTTCCCAGTTCCAAAATGCATAATTGGAATAGATATACTGAGAAATTGGCAGAATTCACACATTGAGTACCTGATATGTGGAGTAAGGGCTATTATGGTAGAAAAAGCCAACTGGAAGCCATTAGAACTGCCTCTACCTAGAAAAATAGTAAGCCAAAAGTAATAAACCTGGACGGGTTGCAGAGATTACTGCCACTAGCAAGGACTTGAAGGATGCAGGGGTGGTGATTCCCACCACATCCCCATTTAATTCATCTATTTGGCCTGTGCAAAAACGGATCTTGGAGAATGACAGTAGATTATCGTAAACTTAATCAGGTTAACAGCAGCTGCTCTTCCTGATGTGGTTTCATTGCTTGAGCAAAGAATCAGAATCAGAATCAGTTTGCCTTCAGCTGGCAAGGCCAACAATATACTTTCACAGTCCTCCCTCAGGAGTATATCAACTTCTCAGCACTATGTAGGGATCTTGATCACCGTTCCCTTCCACAAGATATTACACTGGTCCATTATATCCATGACATTATGCTGATTGGATGTAGTAAGGAAGAAGTATAGATGACTCTAGACTTATTGGTGAGACATCTGCATGCTTGAGGGTGGGAAATTAGCCCAACAAAAATTCAGGCACCTTCCACCTCAGTGTAATTTCTAGGGGTCCAATGGTATGGGGCATGCCAAGATATTCCTACTAAAGTGAAGGATAAGTGATTGTATCTGGCTTCTCCCACAACTAAAAAGAAGGCATAATGTCTAGTGGGCCTCTTTGGATTTTGGAGGCAACATATCCCTCATTTGGGTATGTTGCTGCAGCCTATTTATCAAGTGACTTGGAAAGCTGCTAGTTTTGAGTGGGGCCCAGAACAACAGAAGGCTCTGCAACAGACTCAGGCTGCCGTGCAAGCTGCTCTGTCACTTGGGCCATGTGATCTGGCTGATCCAATGGTGCTTGAAGTCTATAACAGATAGAGATGCTGTTTAGAGTCTTTGGCAGGTCCCTATTGGTGAATTGCAACACAGGCCCTTGGGATTTTGAAGCAAAGCCCTGCCATCCTCTGCAGAGAACTACTCTCCTTTTGAGAAACAGTGCTTGGCTTGTTACTTGGCTTTAGTAGAGACTGAATGCCTAACCATGGGCCACCAAGTTACCATGAGGCCCGAGCTGCCCGTCATGAACTGGGTGTGGTCTGACCCACAGAGCCATAAAGTTAGATGTGCACAGCAGCATTCCATCATTAAATGGAAGTGGTATATCAGAGATCGGGCTTGAGCAGGACCTGAAGGCACAAGTAAGTTGCATGAGAAAGTAGCCCAAATGCCTATGGTCTCCACTCCAGTCACATTACCTTCCCTCTCCCAGACTGCACTTAATGGCCTCATGGAGAGCTCCTTATGATCAGTTGACTGAGGAAGAGAAAACTCGTGCCTGGTTTACAGATGGTTCTGCATGATATGCAGGCATCACTCAAAAGTGGTCAGCATTGGCACTGCAGCCCTTTTCTTGGACTTCTTTGAAGGACAGTGGTGAAGGGAAATCCTCCCAATGGGAAGAACTTCAAGTCATGCATCTGGCTGTTCACTTTGCATGGAACACGAAATGGCCAGATGTACAATTATGTACGGATTCATGGGCTGTGGCTAATGGCTTGGCTGCATGATCTGGGATTTGGAAGGCACATGATTGGAAAATTGGTGACAAGGATGTATCGGGAAGAGGTATGTGAATAGATCTCTCTGAATGGGCCAAAGAAGTAAAGGTGAATGCCCACCAAAAGGTCACGTCAGCAAAGGAAGATTTTAACAAGCAGTTGGATAGGATAACATGTTCAGTGGAAACCAGCCATCCCTTTTCCCTAGCTACTCATGTCATTGCTCAATGGGCTCATGAACAAAGTGGCCATGGTGGCAAGGATGGAGGTTATGCATGAGCTCAGCAACATGGACTTCCACTCACCAAGGCTAATTTGTCTACTGCCACTGCTGAGTGCCCAGTCTGCCAGGAGCAGAGACCAACACAGAGTCCATGATATGGAACCATTCCCCGGGGTGATTAGCCAGCAACATGGTGGCAGGTTGATTACATTGGAACACTTCCATCATGGAAAGTACAGCGTTTTGTTCTTATTGGAATACATACTTCTTCTGGATATGAATTGTCCTTCCTTGCATGCAATGCTTCTGCCAAAACTACCATCCATGGACTTGCAGAATGCCTTATCCTCCATCATGGTATCACACACAATGTTGCTTCAGATCAAGAGACTCACTTCACAGCACATGAAATGTGGCAATGGGCCTATGCTCATGGAATTCACTGGTCTTACCATGTTCCCCATCACCCAGAAGCACCTGGCTTGAAAGAATGATGAAATGACCTACTAAAAACACCAGCTAGGCGGCAATACCTTAAAGGGTTGGGGGAATGTTCTCCAGGAGACTGTATATGCTCTGAACCAGCATCCAATATACAGTGCTGTTTCTCCAATAGCCAGGATTCATGGGTCCAGGAACCAAGCAGTGGAAATGGGAGTAGTACCACTTACTATTACCCCTAATGACCCACTCAACATTTTTGCTTCTTGTCCCTGCTATCCTATGCTCTGTGGGTCTGGAGATCTTAGTCCCAAAGGGAGGAACACTCCCACCTGGAGATACAATACTGATTGCATTGAACTTGAAATTAAGAATGCCACCTGACCATTTTGGCTTCCTCATGCTTCTTGATCAACTGACAAAGAAGGATGTTACTGTACTATCTGGTGTGAGAGATCCTGATTACCAAGGGGAAATTGGATTGACATTACATAATGGAGGTAAAAAAAAGTATATGTCTGGAATACAGGAGATTCTTTAGCACATCTCTTAGTACTACCATGATTAAAATCAATAGAAAACTACGGCAATCCAATTCTGATATGACTACTAATGGCCCAGACCCTTCAGGAATGAAGATTTGGGTCACCCCACCATGCAAAGAAACACATCCAGCTGAGGTGCTTGCTGAGGGCAAGGGAAATATGGAATGGGTGGTGGAAGAAGGTAGTTCTGAATATCAGCTATGACCTCATGACCAGTTGCAGAAACAAGGACTATGATTGTTATATTTCTTCATTGTATATGTGTATCAAATATTTTTTGTTTCCTCCTGTTATAAACTGTGAAATGTAAACAAGGCTTACATTTACTAGTTTTGCTTCTCTAGAGAACCCAGACTAACAAACCCTCCAGACTAACACACCCTCCATCAGACATTAAAGTGTTGGAAAACTAAAGTTCACGGGCCAACAACCAGTTTTTATAAATAAGTTTTATTAGAATATAGCCATATCCATTCATTTTGTATTATTTATGGCTGCTTTTGCACTATAAAGACAGACTAGAATAATTGTGGTACTGGTGATTATGTATGGCAAAGATGTAAAAAAATATTTACTATCTGGCCCTTTAAGAAAATGTTTACCGACACTTGGCTTAAATCATAACAAGAAGTCCAAAGGTAGTAAATCTTAGGTCTACATCTTGATTCTACAACTCAAAGAGCCAGGCTCTTTCATCATTGCACTTTATTATCCTCTGTGTGTTGGTTATTCATCCTCAAGTTAATAAACTCATGGTTGTAAAATGGCTACCATAGCTCCAGATATCACATTTGTGTTTAGATAAGAAGAACAGGTAGTGCCAAAGTGCTCATATCTTGTACCTATCCCTTTTAAAAGAAAGGAAAAGCTTTCCTTTCTTTTAAAAGAATTACTCATATTTTATAAGACAGAACTGATCATAAAACCATCTCTGGTCATAGGGGGAACTGAAAAAGTGATTATCTGATGAGGAAAAAAGGAACCCACCCTAAGCCAAATATGATCCACTGCCTATGGTCAAACACATTATGCAACACAACACAATGCACTGCCGTCGAGTTGGAGCCGACTCATAGCAACCCTTCCTCAGGTTTCCGAAGCAGTATCACTGCGGAAGAAGATTGCCCAACCTTCCCTCTGAGGAGTGACTGGTGAGTTTGAACCACCAGCCTTCTGGTTAGCAGTCAAGTGCCTTAGGCACTGTGCCACCAAAGCTCCCAGTCAAACACATTACTGACCTGAAAATAAAATTTCAGTTCTATTGGCAATGAAGAAAGAAGAATGGAGGTCTGCCATGGAGAAGATAGGATTAACTTCTGAAGTCATAGCTTACTAGCAATCAACTCCTCCATTTACTTGTAAGGCCAGCAATAGGATAGCCAGAGGAAGGTCCTCCCATCTTAAGTCCTCTGAATACCAGCTTGAATTATGCACATACTTTAATGCCATAATAGGCACAGTGAGTCTTGTATCAACTTCAGTGGGCCACATTATGAAGTCATATGTTTTGACATCTTGGAGTATTTCTGGTGCTCAGCACTTACTTACAGTGGGGGCAATGAATCTAGATGGGCCCAGAACAACAGTCCTTGGTGTTCCAGGTGTAATTGCTGTGTCTCTGGTCCAAGTTCATAAATAGGAGTCTTTCCCAGAGATCTGGACTGAAGCATGGCCACCAATGCATATACATGGAATACTGCCCTTTAGACAAGTTTTTCAAGATATCCAACTCACTCCCAGACAGTGCCCAAAACTCTCTTTTATCATCATATTCACTGGATATCTTTTATTCCTTTATAGAATACCAACTGTGTTCTAGATACTGCTCTAGGATTCTGATCATAGATCAAGTTCTATGGAATATTGTCACATGGTTGGTGAGATATACATGTCAACAAACAATGATAATTTTTTAAAGTTAATATTTACTGATTACTGGTTACATGCTGGATATTATTAGTTTTTGTTTTGTTTTGTTTTGTTTTATGTATTAACTCTTTGAATCAGAACAACCCTAATCAACAACTCTATGTGTGTCAGAGTAGAACTGTGCTCCACAGAGTTTTCAATGGTTGATTTTATGGAAGTATGTTGCCAGGCCTTTTTCCTGAAGCCTCAAGCCTGCAACTGCCCAGTTAGCAACTGAATGTGTAAACTGTTTGTACCACCCAGGCACTTCAAGCAATGCTGTGATATATATGTTATGATATACTTATTTATTTTGATAAATGAAACTTAAGCAGCAAGAAAACAAAGTAATTTGTGCTAGCAGCATACACAACCAGTAATGGTGGAGCCAGGATTTGCATCCAGGGGAGTCTGGGTCAGAGTGTACGGGCTTTACCACCATAGTGAACTTCCAACAAAATTATACATCTGATGCCTCTGAGAGCAGAGAGGGGAGAGCACCTAGTCACTAATTACCTAATCTATCTGGTGACATTTTCACAAATAAAGCAGCCCTTGGACTGGATTATTTAGGACAGTTTGCAAATGTAGGTAGGTGGGAGCCCAGCATTTTGGTCAGAGAGAGCAGCACAGGGAAATCATGGGCCGGAGAAAGCAGAGCTGAGAGAGATCAATGTGGCAAGAGTGAAGGATAATTGAACTACTTCTCCATAGCAAAGTAAACTAGTTTGAGAGACATCTCTCCTCCTTCATCCTCATAAACTTTTTATTAGAAGAAAGGCTTGCAATCTTGAAATCTAGTGAAAGAAGAAAGCGAAAACATGTAGATATACCCAATAGGATGGCTATTATCAGAAAAAAAAAAAAAAAGGAAAACAACAAGCTTCAGTGAGGATGTGGCCAAGTTGGAATTTTCATCCATTGCTGTTTGAAATGTAAAATCGTATAATCACTGTGGAAAACAGTTTGGCAATTCCTCAAAGAGTTTAACTCAGAATTACCATATGACTCAGCAATTCCATTCCTAGGTATCTACCCAAAAGACTAGGAAGCAAGGAGTGAAACAGTATTTTGTACACCAATGTTCTTTATAGTATTATTAACAGTAGCCAAAAGGTAGAAACAACCTACATGTCCATCAACAGATGAATGGGTAAAGAAAATGTGGTACATGCCCACAATGGAAAGTCATTCAGCTATAAAGAGAAATGAAGTTCTGATACATGCTATGACATGGGTGAACTTTGAAAACCTTATGCTGAGTGAAAGTCTGTCAGAAAAGGACAAGTAGTGTATGGTCCCACTTATGTGAAATATCTAGAATAGGAAAATACATAGAGAACAAAGTTTATTAATAGTTACCAAGGACTTGGAAAGGGAAGAATGGGAAGTTATTGCTTAATGGATACTGACTTTCTGTCTGGGGTGATGAAAATCTTTTGGAAATGTATAATGGTGACGGTTGTACAACATGATGAATGTAATTAATGCCTTTGAATTGTTCATATGAAAATGGTTAAAATGGCAATTTTTTTGTTATATATATTTTATTGATATAAAAAATCATAAAAACTTTATTGATAATATTCAAGCAGAACAGTTCATCCATCAATGTAGAATTGAATATACGTGAGAAATATTTTTACTTCTGTGGAAAATTGCCCAGAGGTAGCCTGTCTGTTATGGTCAGATGGGTCTTAGCCAAGGATGGGTCTTAGCCAACCATTTAGGTCCAATCAAATGCAAATTTATCTCTGACAGAGAAAAAACAGAGTAAGTAAAATAACCAGACCCATTAGAAGGTACTTATAAGAGATTGAATCATTAAAGAACAGTGCTGAGTTGACTAAAAAAACAGAGAAAAACATCCACAATTAGTTTTCACTTGGATATGAACTAGCTAGATAATTTAGCTTACTTTGAGGTGATGTCGTTCATTCGTTCATTTAAAAAAGATTAAAAGAAAAAAAAATCTACTGAGCACTTACTCTGATTTGGGCTTCATTCCAGACTCTGGGCACAAAAAGGCAAACAAGGTAGACCATAGCCTGTCCTCATAGGGTTTACATGGAGTGGAAGGGCCAGAACTGAAAAAGCAAAGGCTTGTTTGCGTCTCATCAGGACACCCATCAGTAAATGGGCTGGATTCCATATGCAGTTTTGTAAAGCAAGCATCTCTCAGGGAGACAGATCTCTTGAGTCATTGAATGAGAGAATATTTAAGTGAGAGCCTTCCATATGTTTTGAGGATTTGTGTGTGTGTGTGTGTGTGTGCGCACATGCATGCGTGTGTGTAGGGGGGCAGCTCAGCACTAAGAAGACTCCTATTCACTCTCTACTCCTCTCTCAAGGAGTCCTAGTGTACAACAACCATTAAGCACTCAGCTGCTAACTGAAAGGTTGGTAGTTGAAACCCACCCAGTGGTTCCACTGGAGAAAGACCTGGTAAACTGCTTCTGTAAAGATTACAGCCAATGAAACCTTAGTAGAGGGAATTTCTACTCTGTCACATGGAGCCTCTATGAGTCAGCACCCAACAACAATTTCTCTTTTAGTGGAATCAGTGGGATCTAGACTTCTGAGAGACTGGCTCACAATGCCAATTAGCCAGATTTTACACTCAGATCAATGCTGGAGTATGAGTTGGACAAAATGCCTTTTAATGGGATCTCTGATGGACTGATACAATAGTGGCAATCAAACTCACTGCCATCGAATCAAGTCTGATTCATAGTGACCGCCTTTGGGTTTCCGAGGTGGTAAATCTTTATGGAAGTAGATTGCCCAGTCTTCTTTCCATGGAGTGGCTGGTGGGTTTGAACCACCAACCTTCTGGTTAGCAGTCCAATGCCTTAGGCACTAGACCACCAGAGCTCCCTAATAGTAGCAACAATGGGCTCAAAATACTGACAATGATCATGAAGATGGCACAGGAGCAGGCAGAATTTCATTTTGTTATACATAAGGTCACCACAAATTGAGGCTGACTCAATGGCCACCACCAACAGTTTCTAAATTCTGGACTGATTAAGTGATGGACACATAAGTTAGACAGATGGAGAATAAAATACCAGTTTAGTTACTGAAAAGACTGTTTTGGAGATCATAGAGTGCTTAGACATTTGACTACAAATAGGCTTTCTAATATTTTCCCCTCTGAACTGTGCTTAGCCACCCAAGCTGCAAACTACATCCTCTTTTCTCAACAAGTATAACCCCTTCAGAGTTAGTACATGCAATGGGAAACCAAGAATATGTACATCCTGAGGGCAGGCCACTTCCAAATGGAGAAGGAAATAGAAAGACTGAAATGTGAACATCTAGCTTTTTGTCCCATCCTTCGCCTCTGGTAGTTAGTATCACATATGTAACCACAACTTGAGATAAATTGTTTAATCAAATAGAGAAGAATTGTTCTCATTTGAGAAACTGTCCAGAGGTAGCCACTCCAGGGTTAGAGCTGAAGCTCCATGAGACTATATGGGATCCTGGTTCCTTTCACATTTCTGCTTCATCTTCCTTAGTCAGTATTCCTGTCTTCAGGGTCACAGCATAGCTGCACTACCTCTAGTCATCATATCTATCATATCTATGTTCCAGGCAGGAAAAAGAGGAGAAACAAAAGCCATTAAAAAAAAAAAAAAAAAAAAAAAAAATATATATATATATATATATATATATATATATATATATCAATTGCATCTGCTCCCTTTGACTGGCTTTACCAGAAGCTCCAAACAGTGAGTGTCACTGATTGACCAGCACCTAATCAAATGGCTACCCACCCCTGGTTGCAAGGGTCTGGGGTGGAGTATGGATATTTACCTAGGCATACTGGCTGAATAAAACCAAGGTTCTCCTCTCTCAACTCACTGCTGTAGAGTCAGATCCGACTCATAATGACCCCTCCTTGGGTATCCCAGGCAGTATCCCTACGGATAGTAGATTGCCCTATCTTTCTTCCAAGGAGTGGCTGGTGGGTTTGAACCACCAACCTTTTGGTTAGCAGTCAAATGCCTTAGGCACTACACCACCAGAGCTCCTAGGGTTCTCCTAGTGAGGAGAATATCTATTGTGTAGGCCACTAACTGACTCTCCAGGCCTGGGAAAGATCTAGAGAAATGGTGAAGCTTTTCACCTGAGTTCTTTCTCTGGAGAGTTCATGTTCCCTGCAACTGATGGAAAGTTGAAGAAGGTGGGTTAAGCTTTCTCCCTA
>NW_006921617.1:7109431-7114419 GCF_000298275.1 Orycteropus afer afer
ATTTATATGGTAGGAGCTCTGGTGGCATAGTGCTTAAGGCATTTGACTGCTAACCAGAAGGCTGGCAGTTCAAACCCACCAGCCACTTCTCAGAAAGAAGATTGGACAATCTACTTCCATAGAGATACCACCTTGGAAGCCCAAGGAAGGGTCACTGTGAGTGGAATCGACTCGATGGCAGTGAATTTGGTTTGTTTGGTATGGAAGGAGCCCTAGTGGCACAAATGCTTATGCTCTTGGTTGCTAATGGAAAGGTTGGCCATTCCAAAACCCAGTGCCTCCATGGAAGAAAGACCCAGTTGGTGATCTGCTTCCTTAAAGATTACAGCCAAGAAACCCTGTGAGACAGTCCAGACCTGCTCTGTCACATGAGGTCACCATGGTTGGAATTGACTCAATGACTTCCCACCACTGCCACCACCACCACCACCATATTGATTGGAGGAAGTTTGCCAGGCCTTCCTTCCACAGTGCTTCTGGGTGGGTTCCAACTGCTAATTTTCAATGACTTTTCAGTTAGCAGCCAGTTTGCAGACAGCTTGTGTCATCCAGGTACATCCATAGGCCCTACCCTTGCCCCAATTAGGTGACTATATATGACCCTTCTTCAATGGCTCTCTTCCAGACAGCATCCCAAATCTGGGAACTTTTCTGACTCTTACTCCCCCAGTGCACCTTCCCTGGGTCATATCTCCTCATTCCTCAAGACCTATTCTCTTTGAAGGGGCATAGCTAAGAAATCTGATCAGTTACTTCTCACAAAAGGGGTTGCCAAATGAAATGGCTGAGATTTAAGTTTGGCTTTTCCTCACAAAATATTTTAATGGGAGAGACAAGGCCCAAGGCCAAACAAGTATCTAATAGTTGGATTTCAGACAATGGGTTAGGCAAATCATAGGGAAGAATTTTGAGCAGCTGCCCGCAAAGCATTCCACTTAAGTGATTGCTCTTGGGGTTCTAAATAGCTAGTCAGTTGCCCTGGAATTGACTCCGACTCATGGTAACCACGTATGTGTCATAATAGAACTGTGCTGGATAGGCTTTTCAATGGCTGATATATTGAAATTGGATCACCAGGCCTTTCTTCTGAGATATGTGTGGATGAACTCATACTACCAACCTTTCAAGTAGCAGTTTATACTGCCCAGGGTGTCCTTCTACATACCTTGTTGTTGTTGTTGCTGTTATGTGCCATTGAGTCGGACCTGACTCATAGCGACCCTTCCTTGGGTTTCTGAGGCAGTATCACTACAGAAGTAGATTGCCCAACCTTCCTTCCGAGGAGTGGCTGGTAGGTTTGAACCACCAGCCTTCTGATTAGCAGTCAAATGCCTTAGGCACTATGCTACCAGAGCTCCTTCTACATACCTAGTACTATCAAACGTCTGAACTCCAGTCACTGCTCGACATATTCACATCAACCTTCTGCAAAAAAAAAAAAAAAAAAAAGACGTAGAGTCAGACTTAAAAACAAACAAACAAACAAAGCAAAAAGAAAAAAATATATATATAAGCCTTGGTTATTGACTCAGAACATCATTGCAGGAAGCTAGAAGAGGCAGCGTGCTCAGCAACCAGAAGCTGGGTGCAGAGGATAATGTAGGTGCTCCAGGCGGCTCCCCTGGGATTGCTTTGTATGTGCATCACTCTCTACCCCCATCAAGGTATTTGGACTTCCAAGAGCACACCTGGGGCTTTCCTGTGGACCACTCTTAGGCTGCTGGAGCTGGCTTTGTCCACCTTCTTGAGGGATTGAGTGCCTGAGGCAGACAACCTCCTTGGGGCAGAATCATCGATGACTAATAGGGGTGGTTGTACTAAAACTCTTTGCCTATCTCAAGACAATTCTGAGGCATAACTTAGATTCTTGAATTTCCCCAAGGAATCAGGGTGAAGTCATCCTTGCAGGCCTTGGACTGAGATCACACACATATGCTTAGTTTCCTCCCATCCCTAACTTGTCTCCCCCTTTCCTCATCAGATTCCCTGGGAACACTTCCTCAATACATTAATTTTACACAAATCATCTCAGGGTCTGCTTCTGGGGTTCGCAACCTAAGACACTGGGTACTCTTAACATCAAATTTCAGACTTCCTTTTATACATTAGTGTAACACAATAGTCTTTCTAAGAGTTGCCTGTGGTCAGCAAGAATGGGAGTTCTTTGATTTATAAGTGAAGGAAGGGCGACTTGTGCTCTTTAGGGAAAGGAGAATTCCATGATAATCAAGGGAGAGCAGGAAAGACCTCTTAGTCAAAAGGTAGCTAATTTCCAAGACTCTTTGTAAGGGGTACTGATAACAGATGTGTGAGAGGCACCACAGTATTTGTACATTGAGATAGTAGTGTAGTGCCTAAGGCACTTGACTGCTAACCAGAAGGCTGGTGGTTCAAACCTATCAGCCACTACTCGAAAAGAAGATGGGGCAATCTACTTCCATAGTGATACCACTTCAGAAACCCAAGGAGGGGTTGCTATGAGTCGGGTCTGACTCGATGGCACATAATAACAACAATCATTTGCTGAGCTTTTAATTTACTTGACCTCAAAAAACTCACTGCTGTAGAGTTGGAACTGACTCATAGTGACCCCTCCTTGGTTTTCTGAAGTGGTATCACTATGGAAGTAGATTGCCCAATCTTCCTTCTGAGAAGTGGCTGGTGGGTTTGAACCACCAGCCTTCTGGTTAGCAGTCAAATGCCTTAGGCACTGTGCCACCAGAGTTCCCTAGTACTTATTTTACATGAAGCTTGACTGTTAACAGAGGGTGATCTATATCTGACAAGAAACAAATCATGAATTTAGAAAACCAATGTCCTAGTAACTTTTGGTAGCTGGTACATTAAGGTGGTGAGTTTCAGAAGTATTTAATTAATAATTTTGTAGTTAGCACTTACTCTGATTCAGACTCTCTTCTAGGCTTTGAACACACAGTGAATAACAAGTTAAACCAAAACCCTGCCCTCATAAAGTATTAGATTGGACTTAAATGATTCTATTTTCTATTGGTAATATTTATAGGAAGTAATGTGGATCATAGGAGTCCTAATGGCACAATAGTTAAGTGCTAGGTTACTGACTGAAAAGTCGGCAGTTCAAACCCCACCCAGTGGCGTGTGGGAGAGAGACCTTGTGATTTGCTCCTGTAAAGATTACAGCATAGATGATAGTAGTAACAATAATCTATAATCTATGAATGGATACATACATAAGACACACAAGCTGAACAGGTGTGGGAATGAGAATGGGACTATACCCACGAATACGTCTAGGTTTGACAGAGGATATTTCTACATATGTATTTACATATGCTGTGTAAACATCCATGAAGATAGTAGAGCATACAGGGGGCAAAATTATGAAAACTCCTTAGCCATCACCTGAGGGAAGATTACAGCATAGAATCACCATAGGGCAGTTTTATTCTGTTACAGGGGTTGCTATGAGTCAAAATTGACTTGATAGCACCTGAGAACAACAAAAATGTTGACTAAAGAAGCAGGTGACATTGAAGAAAGAGAGTATGTACATAAACAACAAGAGGAAATATGGGAAATAAGAAGAATAGCTATCACTTCACATCATAAATTACTTTCCTTCTCAATCAGATATACACTGTGAATACCCTGTTTTAACTACAAAATTGTTTGGAAGTGAACAACACACGCAATGATCTACCAGGAAAAGGCACTGATGTTAAATGTTGACTCACGGAGCCCAAAAGCACAGCAGTGAAGTAGGTTGCTGACTCCTCTCTGGAGGATGGTGCCGTATTTCTTGGTTTTACGAGAAAACTCCCTGTAATTCAGGGCTCCATAGCCAGTCCATACTCTTCATTCCTTCAAAGCTGTTTCTTCCTTCCTGTAAGAGGGAGCTCACAGCTGTCTGGTACTGTGTGCTCTGAACAAGAGCAATGTGTGGCTGAAAGCAGACAGCTACCTGGTTTCCATCACCATGGCTAAAAGAGCTCATGTGCTTGAGTGTGGATGATATATCATCCTCTGATTTCTGGGTAATTTGTAAGGAGACACCACTTGACATCCAATCTGCTTGGAATATGTCACAGGAAGGCTTCAACCTCCAAGAATCAAGGTTTGGTAAAAAGATCACCCTGAGATCAAGCCACTTTTGCAGAAATAGTGCTTTGGAGCTGAGAAAGCATCAAGTTGTAACACATCTTTCTGAGCATCTGATGGTTTTCTCAGGCCTTGGGCATCAGTAAGAACTAGCTATCCTGACAGTCAGTTGTCTTGGCTAAGCTTGAAGATCTCGGGCTATCCCTGGATAAACAAGGTGAGGGCTGTCCATGTACACTTGGGTTCTAGAAAGGGTTTTATAGTTCTTATTTTCACCACTCTCCAAGTTGGGAATAACATACATACACCAGGTGGGAGCAGAAGGTATTAAGTTTTGAATAGAAATGTCTTCCATATACTCTGTACAGGGAATCTTTGTAAAAATGAAGCTTCTGGAATCTTGGCTACAGAGGTGAGTTACCCAATAAGTAAGGTAAGCACAGTCTTACTTTTGCTTATTTACTAATCAGTAGTGAATAGTTTCATATGTTTTCAACCACATCATGTAGTGAAAAATATGTGAAACTGTTGACTACCGATTAGTAAATAAGCACAAATAAGCCCATGCTTACCTTGCTTACTGGATGTTCTGTTCCTGTCAGGAATTGTAAATTTGAAAAGAAGCTTTGATTATGTTGGAGGGTGCAGTGGGGTTGGGAGAGAGACAGATACCAGTTATACCTAGATATAGACTATTTGATGTGGTGAAAAAATGTGAAATCGTTCACTATAGATTAGTAAGTAAGCAAAAATAGGCCCATGCTTACTTTATGCATTAGGTAACCTGACACAGCTTGACTGCTTTCAGAAGTACCTCTATGTGTTAGACTGGGCTCTCTAGAGAAACAAAAACCAGCAAAGCTTATATATATACATATATATATATACATATATATATATGTATATATATA
>NW_006921617.1:7115580-7117229 GCF_000298275.1 Orycteropus afer afer
TTGCTCTTCAGCACTTGAAAGGGGTCCTTTGCAGCTGATTTGCTCAGTGCTGTACCTGGTTTGATGTCCTGATTACTGCTTCCATTGGCATTCACTGTAGAATCAAGCAATGTGAAGTCTTTGACAACTTCAATCTTTTTCCATTTATTGGGATGCTGTTCATAGGTCCAGTTGTGAGGATTTTTGTATTCTTTATATTTAGATGTAATCATACTGCAGACCATATTCTTCAATCTTCATCAGTAAGTGCTTCAATTCATCTTCACTTTCAGCAAGCAAAGTTGTGTTGTCAGCATATCACAGGTTGTTAATGATTCTTCCTCCAATCCTGATGTCACGTTCTTCATATAGTCCAGCTTCTCAGATTATTTGTTCAGCATACAGATTGAATAATTATGGTGAAAGGATACAACCCTGATGCATGCCCTTCTTGATTTTAAAACATGCAGTGCCCCCTGTTCTGTTTGAACAACAGCCTCCTGGTCTATGTACAAGTTCCTCATGAGCACTATTAAGTACTCTGGAATTTCTATTCTTCTTGATGTTACTCATAATTTGTTATGATCCACATGATCAAATGTTTTTGCAAAGTCAAAAAACACAAGTAAATATCTTTCTGGTATTCTTTGCTTTGAGCCAAGAGCCATCTGACATCAGCAATGATATCCCTTGTTCCACATTCTCTTTTGAATCCAGGTTGCATTTCTGGAAGTTCTCTGTCAATATAATCCTGCAACCATTTTTGAATTATCTTCAGTAAGATTTTATTTGCATGCAATATTAATGATATTGTTTGATGATTTCCACATTCTGTGGGATTACCTTTCTTTGAAATGGGTACAAATATGTATCTCTTCCAGTCAGTTGGCCAGGAAGCTGTCTTCCAAATATCTTGGCATAGTCGAGTGAGTGCCTCCAGCAGGTCATCCATTTATTAAACATCTCAATGGGTATTCTGTCAATTCCTGGAGCCTTGTTCTTCACTAATTCTTTCAGTGCAGCTTTGACTTCTTCCTTTAATGCCATTGGTTCTTGAACTTATGCCACCTCCTGAAATGGATGAAGATTGACCAGTTGTTTTTTTTTTTGTACAGTGACTCTGTGTATTCCTTCTATCTTCTTCTGATGCTTCCTGCAACATTCAATATTTTGCCCATAGAATCTTCCAACATTGCAACTTGAGGCTTAAATTTCTTCCTCATTTCTTTCAGCTTGAGAAATGCTGAGAATGTTCTTCCCTTTTGGTTTTCTAACTCCAGGTCTTCGGACATTTCGTTATAGTAATTGGCTTTGTCTGCTCGAGCTGCTCTTTGATATCTTCTGTTCAGCTATTTTCTCTTGTCGTTTCTTCCATTTGCTTTAGTTACTCTCCATTGAAGGGCAATTTCAGAGTCTCTTCTGACATCCATTTTGTTTTTTTCTTCCTTTCTTGTCTTTTTAATGACCTTTTGCTTTCTTCATGAAGTTAGGGAAGTTAATGATGATAACTAATGTTATCATCATTAATGCAAAGGGCTCTGGTGGCATAATGGTTAAAGCATTCAGCTCCTAACCAAAGGTTGATGGTTCGAACCCACCAGCTCCTCAAAAGGAGAAAGATGAGGCAATGTGCTTATGTAAAAGTTTATAGCCTTGTAAACCCTATGTGG
>NW_006921617.1:7117519-7125298 GCF_000298275.1 Orycteropus afer afer
TTTTTTTTACCCCACACAAAAACACTATGAGATAGGTATTAATATTTTCTGGATGAGGAGATAAGTCCAATGATTTTACAATACCTGCTGAAAGGTCAGACACAGCTTGCAAGTAATAGAACTGGGATTCAAACCCCTATCTGATTCTAGAGCCCAGTTTCCTGGTACCTTCAATTGGTTTTCTCTCCCTACCTCCCTCACTCAACTGTTTTCCAAGTTCCAAACAGTTCCCAGACATTTGTTTACAGGCTATAATGTAACTGTATTGACAAAATGATTCAAAAGTGTATTTGTTTGGGGCACCTCCTCTGTGAGAATTCTTTTCTCTCTCCTTTTTGTAGGCACCCAGATCCCCTCTCCTTCCCAATATAGAAATCGCCAATATAGAAATAGATCAGGCAGGGTGAGTAGTTCTGCTCTAGAATGAGGACATCAAAGAAACTCATATTATTAATGTTTTACTATATTCCAGGCATTTTCACATAGGCTTACTCATTTAATCCCCCAGTAACCCTTGAGAGAGATAAATGATCTCCATTCTTACAAAAAACGGAGCAGAGTCTTGGAGATGATAACTAACTTGTCTGAGGTGAATGGCAAAGCCAGTATTAGATCCCACGATTGTGTTACTCCCCTCTGTTACCTCATTCTGCAGGAGGTGTGCTCATAAGGCAAAATATAATGAATGCAGTGTTCATGAAAAAGGAAAACTTATTTATGAAACATTTCCTGTGGCCACTTGAGATTTTTCTGAAGATGATTTTACTGTGTTTGTTGGGCCAGTCAGCTTTTTCACTGCAATGCTCCCAAGTGGCGTAATAACGAGATATCTTAGAAAACCTTCATCCCTCCTTCTCCTTGACACTCTGCCCCACCCCCAGGTTAAGGGACCATCATCATAGGAGTGGGTTTTTATGAGGCTTTACTGTTAAAGGCCACAGTAAGGCGATGGACAATGCCTTGATTGCCTCTTTTGATTTTCCATCTTGTGAATGATAAGACATCTGCACATGCCTCTTTTAAATTAAAGAGAAGTGTCAGAAACTTAGGTGGAAATCAACCAAAACCCTAATATTTTATCTAATGGTACAGACTAGCTTATCATCTGTGCTTCTCTCCATTAAATACCAAAAGAGAGAGGCAACAAGAGGGGAAATGTTTACACAGGCCTTGTCAAGTGATGATTCTGAGCTGCTCCTCCTTCTTTTCCACAGCTATGTTAAACACTATTGAAAAGCAAGCCAAAAATTAGCTTCTTCCATTTACTATATTTTTTTCCTGATTTTGATTCTTGGTTTGCTTTTTTCTCTCCCACTATTTTTGAGAGGATTTTGTTTGTAATGTCCCAGTTCTTTGACACAGACTCACCCCTCTTGGAATCCATATATCCTTAGTTTCACAGAATACCTACTCACACTTCTCAAGACTTGGAACATTTTTAGATCCCATTGACTTCCTTCACATTTTCAGAGGGCTAGGCTAGCGCTTAAGGAGCTCCGATGGCATAGCGCCTAAGGCATTTGACTATTAACCTGAAGGTTGGCAGGTCCAACCCTCCAGCCACTCCATGGAGAGAGGACTGGGCAATCTGCCTCTGTAAAGATTTACTGCCTCAGAAACCCAAATGGGATCACTATGAGGCAGAATCCACTTGATGGCAGTGAGGTTTTTTTTTTTGTTTTTTTTTTTTGAGACTGTCCCTGTTAGCAGTGGGGAGAATTTTCCAATTTAAGGGAGCTCTGATAACATAGTGCCTAAGGCACTTGACTGCTAACCAGAAGGCTGGTGGTTCAAACCCACCAGTTGCTCCTCGGAAGGAAGATGGGGCAATCTACTTCCATAGTGATACTGCCTTGGAAACCCAAGGAGGGGTCGCTATGAGTTGGGGCCGACTCGACGGCATATAACAACAACAACAAAATATGCAGGCATCAGTTTTGGGGGAAGGCAACATTTGCCTTTCTTTATTTCAGAGTTCATCCATTAATTTCCAAACGGGGAGATAGCTTTTGTTTTTTTTTTTCCCTTGGTGAATTTTAGCTCGCTTGGGGTCACTAGGCCAACAAAGTAATTACTTGGAAGTTGAACAAGAACCAACCCCTCTCAGACTGAATTCTGATAGAGAGTTGATCCTCATTATTGGTGATTCTCTATTTGCGAATTTGACTATTGTTGTTATGTGCCATCAAGTCAGACCCAACTCATAACAACCCTTCCTTGGGTTTCTGAGGCAGTATCACTAAGGAAGTAGATTGTCCAACCTTTCTTCTGAGGAGTGGGTGGTGGGTTTGAACCACCAGCCTTCTGGTTAGCAGTCAAGTGCCTTAGGCACTACGTTACCAGAGCTCCGCAAATTTGACTACTCACTAAAATTCATTTGTCAGTCCCAAATCAATGCCTATGACATTTTTACAGTCCTTGTGTACACACGCAGAGCAATAAAAGTTTGAGTCACCTAATGCACACATTTCCAGTTGAAGTTGAACAAAATGACACTGTCCCTTCTTGTTTCAGCTCTTACTGTAAACAAGCATCCTTTTCACAGCCTAGTTAGTGCCAAGTTGTTGCATTTTTAGGCTTTTGGCTGGTGATCTCATTGCTGAAAATGGCCCCTAAGCACAAAGTTGAAGTGCTAGCTAGCTTTCCAAAGTGCTAGAGAGCTGTGATGTACTTTATGGAGAAAATAGTTGTGTTAGATAAGCTTCATTCAAGCATGAGTTATAGTGCTGTTGGCTATGAGTTTAATATTAATGAATCAATAAACTGAAAAAAAACTAAAAATATCTACTAAATAAAGTGTCTTGAAACATATGAAACAGGTCAGTTGATGAAAATGTTGTGACCAGAGGCTCATGGGAACCTAATCCTGTATTTTCCTTAGAGCAGCAGTTCGGTATCCACTAACTCAGTGTTCATGGCTACTTTCTAAAACAAAACTGCCATGAATAACAAGAATTGACCATATATAGTGACTCTATTTCTATCCATTTCTCTTAAATATTTTCTCCTCACCTTCCCCAGTTCTAGTAGGTGGCCACTGCTTCTCTCATGACTTGCAATCCCACTCTCACGAAGTATTGTTTTTAGTGAACTTTTTGAGCTACGTTCTTTCATTCATCCATAGAACAGATTTTTTTTTTTTAGCATATACCATTGCGAGTCTCTGTTATAGAAGCTAAGTATCTAAAGATGAATAAGAGAAAGTCAGAACTCCTAAGACTCTTGCAGCCTAGCAGAAGTGAAACATACACACACACATTAATCATAAATGCTTTAATAAAGTTATACAAAAGGCTAAGTAGAGATGGACTTTGTGTGGTATCAGTGATTAAGAAAGGCTCAATGAACAATTCTCACTAAGGTAATGGTCTTGATAGTTACTCAAGAATTACTCTTCTGAGGGTTATAGCATAATCCATGCTACCAAAAAACCAAACCCACTGACTCAGAGCGACCCCCATTGGATTTCTGAGGCAGTAAATCTTTACTGAAGTAGATTTTCCAGTCTTGCTTCTGCAGAGTGGCTGGAGGGTTTGAACCACCAACCTTCTGGTTAGCAGTCAGATGCCTTAGGCACTGTGTTACCAGAGCTCCTAGTCCATATTAATCCTCTTGATTTCACCCAGGTGTCTGGTCTCATGGCTATCCAGCATTTCTGTGAATAATTAAAATACAGAAACGTTTTTGTTAGAGATTTGATATGAAGAATATCAATTAACAAAAACACTCTGCTATTAATAAATATACCAAGAGACTAGGAACTAGATTGCTTTTCTATTGATAATTTCTGTGGAACTTCAGTTTGCAGAATCCTCATTCCTCATTCACTTGCAACCACTGACATTTTACTTCTTTCCCTGAGTAGAGATTCGATGCCTTGGTGGCTAGTTGTTGCTATGTTCAACTCTTGAGTCTGTTTTAGGAATGTGCAAAATGTTTTTCATCTTTTCCATGATTCTTTTTCCAGGAAAATATATTATTTTATGGGTCATGGTATTTATTTCATAGATATTCTTTATGTCAGATTCCTTTTCTCTAATATCTCCATGGAAGACAGGCCCAGCAATCTGCTTTCATAAAGATTATTATCAACAAGAAAACTCTATGGTGTCATTCTATCCTGTAATACATGGGGTAACATTCTGTGAGGGCTGACTTGATAGCAGCTAAAAATATGAAAACTAATATCTGATTCTTCATAAAGATGTTTTTTTTCTTGCCCATCTGGTTTATTCTATCTAACTAATATGCTGTAACCATACTGTATGCTGCCAGACACTGTATTAAGTGCCTTTCCAGAAAATATTTCATGTCCTCCGCCCCTTATTTTTATGAAGTGAGTTTTAGTATCCTCATTTTTTCAGCTTAGGAAACTGAAACTTACAAGGATTAAGCCCTTTGCTTGAGTTTCACAGGTGAAAAGTGGTGGGACTAGAACTCCTGGACCAGCACCCTCTTTGTTATGCCATTGCGCCCCTTTATACTTGGTTCCATCACTGCAGCTTCCCCAGAAACATTTACAGAGCAGAACTACAGCCTTATTTCCAGTATGATAGCCTATTTCCAGCCTCATTGGTGGCACCTCCAGCTCCCATTAAGTCATCAGTTAGACAGTCCATGCAGGAATAAGTTTCTTGGAAGAATTCGAGGCTTGCTCGCTCTGCCTTGCTTTATTTGAAAATGACTTTTTCTCTAGTAGTTGGCTTTCAAGTAGCACACTGGACTTATAACTTCTTGAGCTCAGAGATGCTCTCCCGAGGACATGTTCTTTATTTTAATTGAAGTCTTCATCATTGGCTGGCTTCCAAGTGGTCTACCAGATGTCTTTTTCTTTGCTATAGCTGAGGTAGATTATTATGTTCCAGTTCATTTTTCCAATTTGCTGTACTTTTCTGGCAGCCTGATTTCTTTAGCAAATCACACTTGAAAGGCCAAGAGCATGGAGCAGGCTGTAACAAGTGAACCTTCAGTGTATGTTTTCTTAGGTACTCTTGGGCAAACCACATACATACATACAGTTTCCCACCTTTCTTGTAGTGGTAAGGCCTGGATTTTCCAAAATTTTTACATACATGAAACTTTCTCAGGATATGCAGTCCCAAGAGTGATGCTCCAGGAACTAGTTAATCCCCCAACTGGGATTTTGCAAACTCTTCTTTCTTAGAAGCCTTTTATTGGACACTTCTAGGAAGATGGTAGAAAAATACCGTGCCTTTTCCTATTTTTTTTTCTTCTTCCATTTCTTTTCTTTTTATCCTGATATGCTCCATGCCTTGCAGTGAATTGTAAACAGTACATGTGTAGGAATGGAGGAGGTGCCTAAAAGTCCATTCTACTCTTTGGAGCAAACACAAACTTAATTCTTACTCATAATTTTATCTACAACACCTAGAAAAGGTTCTGGTACTTATTAGTGGGCTAAACAAATATTTATTGAGTCAACTTACTCATAGTCAGGCATCAACTGATTGGCAAAGGCAATTTAGCTGTTTCTTGCTCTTTTACATTGACTTTTAGAGTGCATGCGACCTTTGCCCCTAACTTAAGTGGCACATGACAAGGGGTTTCATTTTACTTTCCTGTTATATAGAGGAACAAACCAATTAAACATATAATAAAACAGATGGGAATTTTGACTTTATAGGAATCTGGGAGGGTCCAAGGGCCTCCAAGGACCTGTCACTGAAGTGAGGGACTAGAAATCTCCATCTCTTAGCCAAGTTTTGTTAGCCTCAGGTGACAGTGTTAACACAGTGTTAGGCTGCCTTTCAACAAAATACAAACAAAACCAAACAGAAGAAAAACAATCAAACCAACCCCCACTGCCCACTGGCTGACTGAAACAGCAGGGTGGTTGTGTGGTGGAAGGGGCCTGCGCAGGAGGAAGTGGCAGTTTGCTAACAAACTGTATTGTTTGAACAATTTTATTTAGTGTGAAAAAAAGAAAAAGGCACTTGTACTGAAGATTTATTTGTAAGTTCTGGGCAGATTAACTTTTGGTAAGAGTCGGAACTAAAAACTTTATTGGGAATGCTACATACACTCCAAAGACCAACAAGAGAATTTAAGTTAGATGTGATTAGTATGAAGAAAGTTACATTTATTGTACTCTTATGTATAATTGATCACATGAAAGGCCTTTTGTAACTATAAAAGAGACAGCCCATTAAATTGTTTTACCCTGAGGATTATACAAATTTGCAGATATCGGATTGGATCGCCAGCCTATTGGTTTCATAGCAATGGTAAATCATGAGGAGGCTTACTTTTATTCATATATCTTTCTTGCTATTTATTATTAAACAAATAGCTCCTCCCAGTTTTAGCTTTACATCTGAACTAATCGTTCTGCCTCTGCACCACTAACAAATGATAGAACTGGTTGCTTGTAGCTCCATAGGACATCTCTGAAGGAGCTTAAAACAGAAATTAAAAAAAAAAAAAATTGGCAAGAACATAGTTGTGTTATTCAGTCATGGGCAGAGCACAATCAGAGGTCATCTTATCTCTTGATTTGAGTAGAAAGTCCAGGTCATCTTTGGCATTGTTCTGTGCAAATTAGTTGAGCTCATTTCCAACCCTTCCATTATCCACATAAGAATGTACTCAGAGAGTTAAAGGTTAAGTTATGAATATTACCTGGCATATGTGGGACAAGAAAATTGGCTCCTATGCTGATGCTAGAAAAGGTTGTTGAGGTTAGTTGCCATTCCTCATTTATTTCAAAATGCCTACAGAAAAACGTAAGTTGCAACTGTTCCTGTAGCTGTTGCAGAAGGATACAGCTGCAAATCACAGCCTGCATCTTTATGATCCCAGAATTAAGCTGAACCCAATTAATCATTGTCCACTCCCTTGATTTAGAGTTTCCACTTGGAGACATACACCTGGCACATCACAGTCGTTAGAAATATGAGGAGTTGGAATCAGATGGTTGTAAGTTAACATGTAAAACTTCTCCAGTTAAGCATTTCACATCAGGGCACTGCAGACTGTTCAAGATGAGCTTGCTATCAAGGACACCACCACTGTCTATGTTCCCCTTGTCCCCAAAGCAATCCAGGCACTATGCTGATTTTTGCTTTGTACCAGATCAATTTCACTTAGAATTTTAACTGAAGAGGTCAGAAGGTGTATGTATACCTATAAATCTAGGGTTCTGTCAGCCTAATGCAATTTGGTTAAAAAGAGAGAGAGAGAGAGACTGTGCTAAATAAAATTATATTCAGTTTTAAACGAAGTCTCTCAATTAGTATTGAACATTTTTTAAAAACAATCAAGATATTAAAGCTAGAAAGAAGTTAATGAGCCTATGGAGAAAGTTACTTCTAAAGATCATTTTGTGCTTGGGATGGTAATTGCTTTGCAACATTTTGATATGATTACAACATATGAAATTAGGAAGGTAAAATGTTTCCAGAGTGTTTCTTTGGATACCCTGTTAGGAAGCTATTAAAAGGCAAGACTATGATGGCAAAATGATTTCAGTGTGCGTCTTTGGATACTTGCTTACCAAAACGTCATGAACTGAGACTACAATGGCAAAATGATTCCAGTGCGTGTCTGAGAAAGTGCCCACACCAATGCTGTTATGCTCAAATTGCTGTGGAAGATTGAACTTGGAAGCAAGAAGGTGGGCAAAAAAATCAGTGGATATTAGTCTCAATTATGATGTCAAAATGAAATGAGAAAATCATAACCATTTGTATTGAACCCCAGTTCCTCCTGAACAAAACATCATGTCTAAGCAATGATGGTCATGAGATGCTAAGCCTTTCC
>NW_006921617.1:7125423-7132208 GCF_000298275.1 Orycteropus afer afer
TATTTGGGTTACAGTGAAGAAGAAGGTAAATCTATGGTTGAAATTCTAAAACTGAAAAAATGCAAGAAAAATCTCTTTCCTCTAGAAAAATGGAAAAATTAAAACCTCAAGGAGAAATATTGATCTGCTATTATAAATGATAATCTACAAAGAAGGCTGCTTTATCTCTGAGCATAGACCAAGAGTTATAGCTAGGCACACACTAATATTCTAAATCTCACAATCTCTCATGTTCCCCCCAGATGTTACCTCCTGCTGTGCAATCTTCACATCCAAACAGGCACTAAGAATCTTAACATCTGGGAGTCTCCATTACAGGAGTTAGTGCTCAGAGGAAAAGGGGGTTAAAATAACGAATGCTCCTTTCTGTCAGTCCATAAAACCATGCTTATTTTTCAGATGTTTGCCAGTAGGTAAGAATTTTGTAAAATGTGATACATTTAAAAGCCTCTTGGCTCATATTTTCCATGCTCATCAGGGAGTTAATTTGAACTCATTGTTATATTTTGTTGCATGTCTTTGTATACAAGGATGTATACATATGTATATGTGTATTCCGTGTGTCTCTGTGTGTGTATGTTACAATGACTTCAAAACTATGGTGGCTGTAATTATAGTTTTTATGGCAAGAAAATATGTATTTAGATTGGACTGAACTTGGAAATAAAGAAATAAGAGGTTGGTTGAGATTAATATCTCCCATCACAAACACAGTGGTGAAGTGGATTCTTGTAGGCCCCTGACAGCAGAGTGCCGAAGAAACCGTCATGTACCATGCCAACCTTCTCATTTCATGATACCACATACATCCCCACCCCCCAAAAAAATCCTCTCTACCTGTCACATTCATGTGAAGTTGTGCAGAATCTATATTATATAATGTAAGACAGACGACCCAGGGACAGATTTCTTGGATCATGGGCACAGGATCTTTCTACTTCAAAGGCACTGGGGACAGGGAGACAAGAATATATTTACTGTCTTGTTCCCTGCTTTAGTTTCCTAGGGCTGCTGTAACCAAACACCACAAAGTGGGTGGCTTATAAGAACAAAAATTTATTGTTTCACACATTGTCTAGGATTCCAGATCAACATATTGGCTGGGCCATGCTCCCTGTGAAGAATCTAGGGAAGAGACTTTCTTATCTCTGCCAGCTTCTAGTAGCCCCAAGTGTTCTTTGGTTTGTAGATGCTTCTGCCGTGGCTGTCTTTGTCTGTCTCTCTGCTCCTCTTCTCTTTTATAAGGACAGGTTCACATTGGTTTATGACCCACCTTACTCTAGTATAACTTCAAGTTAACTGATAACATCTTCAAAGATCCTATTTCCAAATAAGGTCAAATTTAGAGGTGAGTGTGTGGGAGGGGGGCGTGTAGAACTTAAACATATCTTTTCAGGGAATCCAGTTCAACCCAAAACACTCCCCAATATCCCAATTCTGTTTTGTTTTAAAACGAAATAATTGAATTGCAGTTTTAGATTACCTGAAAATTAATCAGAAGAAAGAAACAGAAGGAACCCTATTCAATTTCTATTTAATTCTTACATTTGATTTATCTTTTAGATTTAGGCCCATTGGTAGCAACTTGGAGATTCACTTCTATTTTGGAAAAAATGCCCCCATGGTTGGTTATTTTATACTTTTTCTTCTGACTGCATGAACTCTTTCAGTCTTGCTCAATGGTGCTATCAAAGCTCTCAATGAAGTTTGAGCTTCAGTTATTTGCTACATATGTATTTTATCAGCTCCGCAGAGAAAGTGGTGCTGTATCTGTTCAGTATTATTATTAAGGTTATTATATGCATATGCACTGCCACTTATTTTTGAAGAGTAAATATTTGTGCTAATTATATCAGTGTCATCCACTGTGCTAATTATATCAATATCAACATGTTGATATTAATATAATTAATTAGCACAAAGATTTACTCTTCAAAAATACATGGCGGTGCCTCTGATTCATTTGCTGTGAGAGGAGCATGAGTGAAGTGCCGTTCTATGGCACTATATTTAGGCTCTGATATGCAATCAGCTTTAATAATTACCTAATACTGTAGGTGGCCTTAGACAAGCAAAATAGTTTTTTTCCCCAGGTTTCCTGGGAATTCTATGCCAAGATGAAAAGCCTATGAGTAGCTTTCTTCCAACGTTCTACTTGGTGATTAAGCAACAACCCAAGTACAAAGCAGCTCCTAATTAACCCTAGAGACCTCACGAGAAAAGTAAGTAGAATGAATTAAAGTGTCAAAAAATAGAAAGAAAATAATTCTCCCACCTTAGTTGTTACTATTAAACAATATTTGTCTGGTTAAATTTTAAATGGGTAAATCAGCCAGCAATAAAAATCAGAATAGGGAGGAAAAACCATGCAAGTCATAAACAACCAGAGCAAATTATTTAATTTGATGCTACTCATTATATAATAAGTTCCTGGTAATTGTATTAATGACAATAACATTAAAATAATAGTCTATATTTATTGTTGTGACTTTGTGTCAGATTCAGTGCTGCTTTCATGTACTATTTCAATTAAGCCTCATAATTTGATAAAGTAAAATTGCTATCCTAGTTTCATAAATGAGGAAACCAAGGTGCAAAAGGGAAGGTAATTTGCCCACTTCCAGAGCTAGTCAGCAGGCGAGCTAAGGCCGGCACCCAGTTCGCAGCCCCACCAAACTCTGCTTCTGGAAGAACTAGGCCCTCATCCTTCTTTAGGTCAAGGAAGGGAGGGTTCATTGAAACACATTTCTCCTCAAGAAGACTGTATTGAAGCTTCCTAGTTGTTGTTGTTATTTGCCATCAAGTTGGACCCTCCTTGGGTTTCTGAGGCAGTATCACTAAAGAAGTAGATTGCCCAACCTTCCTTCCAAGGAGTAGCTGGTGGGTTTGAACTGCCAGCCTTTGGGTTAGCAGTCAAGTGCCTTAGGCACTAGGCTACCAGAGCTCTGGAGCTTCCTAGAGTGAAGAGTAAATCTCAGCTGTGGCTTAAACAGGAATTTGGCAAAATAAGGCCTGATGCTGTGGAAAACAGTTTGAGAGTTTCTCAAAAGTTTGAACACTGAATGCCACATGATCCAGCAATTCCAATCCTAGGTATATACACAAAAGACTTGAAAGCAGAGGATCAAACAGATACTTGTATACACTAATGTTCATTGCAGCATTTTTCACAATAATCAAGAGGTGGGCACAACCTAAATGCCTATCAATAGATGCATGGATAAAGAAAATGTGGTACATAAATACAATGGAATATTGCTCAACTAATAAAGAGAAATGAGATCCTGATTCATGCTGCAATGTAGATGAACCTTGAAAATAATATGCTGAGTGAAATAAGTCAGTCACAAAAGGACAAATATCGTATGACTCCACTTATGTTAAATATTTAGAGTAGGCAAGTGTATAGAGACCTAAGCTTATTAGTGAGTAGAAGAGTGGAGGGGAAGGGGAAGGAGGGAGCCATTGCTTAGAGGACATTGAGTTTCTGTTAATGGTGTTGGAATAATTTCAAAAAGGATAGTGGTAATAGTTGCATAACCTGATGCGAGTAATCAGTGTTAATTGCATAGGTAAAAATTGTTGGATTGCCAAATGTTTTGTTATATATATTTTTACCACCACCACAACAAAAAAGTAAAGCTTAAATTTAACCAACTGTTTCTACTGAACTCATAAACCAATCAATGGAAAGCAGTTTTTTGAAACAGATATCAGGCGACAATTAATATGCCAGACCTCCATTTCATATGCAAGGCCCAGATGATAGACCAATTTGGAAAAACGTGATCTCAGAATCAGATCTTTGGAAGGAGCCCAGCAGTGCAATGGTTAAGCACTCAGCTGCTAACCAAAATGTCAGCATCTCGAACCCACCACAGTTTCATGGGAGAAAAGACCAAGAGATCTGCTCTCAGAAGGCTTATAGCCTAGGAAACCCTGTGGAGCAGTTCTACCCTGACCTATAAGGTTGCTATGAGTCGGAATTGACTCTTGTCACAAATGGGGAAAATTGAAACCCAGAGTCTGGTGGCAGCTCAATGCTGAATATGCTAGAAGGAGTAAAGCAAAAACAACCAGCGCTTTGGAGCCCCACTTGTGTGTTCTTTCAGTCATGTGGCCTCTTCTTATCCTTCTCTGCAGGCTTCCTTTCAGTACAACCTGAAATGTATGAGTATGCATCAGAAACATTCTTATGTTCTTAAATCAAATAATGAAAAGAAAGAAATTAAGAATTCCACTTAAATGCAAGAATCATTACTCCTGCCATTTATTCATCTATTTTCCATCATTTTCTAAATACTTGAATGGTCCTTAGAAATCATCCCCAATTACGAAGGGAGAAAAATGCATGATTCCAAGCAAGCAAATTTCTAACCTTGTTCATTTTCATTAGGCTAATTTTTACATTTATTCTGTTCAGTTTTGAGTATTGTCTATTGCCATTTCACCTAACTCAGGTAAGAATCAATAGAGACAGAAAAGTGAGAGAGAGAGAGATACAGAGAGAATGTTACCCAAGGAGAAACTTTCTACTTTTTCAGAATTGCTCATTTGCATCCTCCTTCATGGTTTTCCCCGGGAGCTCTGGTGGCTTAGTGCCTAAGGCATTTAACTGCTAACCAGAAGACTGGTGGTTCAAATTCATCAGCCACTCCTCGGAAGGAAGCTTGAGTAATCTACTGTAGTGATACCACCTCGGAAACCCAAGGAGGGGTCAATATGAGTTGGATTCGACTTGACTCGATGGTAGTGAGGTTTTTTCTTTTTGGTTTTTTTTTTTTTCATGGTTTTTCCAGGCCAGTAGTAGACTGGGTGCTTGATGCCTTAAAATGTGCATAGTATACCTTCTCTAGACATGTAATGGCTTCTAGCTACTTCAGTGTGACCCAATTCCTTCCCTATCACATGGACCCAATATCAAATTTCGTTTTTATCTCAGAGCCTAACGCTTGACACTTCACATCTCGAGCATTTTCTCTCTCATTTTGTCCTGACTAAAGCCTTTCTGTTCCCACCTCTGTTCAGTGTTTGGCATTAAATAACAAGCTTGTTGGGCCTATCTGTGCCTCCCTACCTCCCTCTATGTCCTTTTTATAAACAAAAATAACTATTGCCATTGAGTCAAGTCTTACTCAGGGTGACCCCATATATGTCAGTTTTCAATGGCTGATCTTTCCAAATGGAGATCGCCAGACCCTTTTTCTGAGGTACCTCTGGGCTGACTTCAACTGCTAACCTTTCAGTTAGCCAGAGAGCATGTCCACAAATTTACACCACCCAGAGACTTCATCTTTGTTTAAAACCTTCTTACTTTTCTTTATTTCTAACAATGTTTATCAATGTTTAGAAGCCCAGTGGCACAATGGCTAAGCACTCATCTGCTAATCAAAAAATCAGTGGTTCAAACCCACCAGCTGCTCTGAGGGAGAAGGATGTGACAGTCTGCTTCCAAAATGATGTACAGCCTTTGAAACTCTGTTCTACAGAGTCTCTGTGAGTTGCCATTGACTCAACAGCAATGGGTATTGATGGTTAGATGACACTGCCGTCACCAAAATATTCATAGGTATGACCACATTTTAATATGTATTTTTATTTCTTTCTCCACGGAGTTAATGGTATTCATGGTCATCATCAGAGTTAGCCCTGTTGTTGTTGTTATTTGCCATCGAGTCAGACGCAACTCATAGCGACCCCTCCTTGGGTTTCTGAGGCGTTATCACTAGGGAAGTAGATTGCCCAACCTTCCTTCTGAGGAGTGGCTGGTGGGTTTGAACTACCAGCCTTCTGGTTAGCAGTCAAGTGCCTTAGGCACTACACTACCAGAGCTCCTGAGTTAGCACTAAAAGGTGCTTTTTTATCTTCTAAGATCTCTTGAATATAGAGACTCCCCTAAGGTGGGCTTGACTGCAAGGATCATTGGTCAAGTAACTAAATGCATCACCTAAGCTGTGTGTGTTTTGTTTCAGGTTTGGGTCACAGTTAGATTCATCATTTCCTTTGATACACTTCAACAAGTTCTTTTCTTTCTCTTTTCTTTAAAAGACATACTATATGCATCTTTTTTGGAAAGGCACTTCAAAGATGCCCATTTTTCTAGTGGAAAATGTTCTGTTTTATGCTTTGATTCCTACAATGTACTTAAATTTTTTAGTTTTTCCTATTCCTGTAGGAAAACACTTTGGCGTCTTCATTGAAATACCAGCTAAGACCACGTGACCAATTGCAGAACCGAGGACTGTGATTGTTATATGAGTGTTTCTTCATTTTATGTGTGCATCAAATAGTTTTGTTTTCTTCAATTATAAAATATAAGATATGAACAGGGCTAATGCATTTTTGGTTGTATTCATGTTAGTTGTATTATGTTAGGTGCAAGTATGACTTTATAATTGTCTTTATTTAGAGATTATATGTGGTTTAAGGAGATGTGTAAAAATACCAAGTTGAAAAGGGGTGGACTGTGATAGTTAAGGTTGTGTATAGACTTGACTGGACCATAATTCTGAGTGGTTTAAGCAGCTGTGGTGTGGTTGTTCCATGATGAAGTCTGATATAAGGTAGTCACCTCCATGGTGGGATGTGCTTTGAGCAGCAAGTCTGTTGAAGTGGAGTTTCCTTAGGGGTGTTGCCTGCTTCCAATATAAATATGGACATCCTGGGAAAATTCTAGGAGCTCTAGTGGTATAGTTCCTAAAGCATTTGACTGCTAACCAGAACCCTGGCAGTTCAAACCCACCAGCCACTCCTCGGAAGGAAGGTTGGGCAATCTACTTCCATAG
>NW_006921617.1:7132594-7135242 GCF_000298275.1 Orycteropus afer afer
AACCTAGTCTAAGACATCCAACATGTCCCTTTTCTTTCCACATCTTTTTTTGTCACTGAATTGCTCTAGAATAAACTCATCCCATCCTTTGCCCTGTTTCTGTAGAAACACTCACTTATGTCCCTCCTCCTTCTATTTGTCTCTATTTTAAGCTTTCTCTCTCTCTCTTTCTCTCTCTCTCTCTCTCTCTCTCTCTCTCTTTATAGCAGACCCTTCTCTTCTGGTTGGAACCTTGAACTAGAGAAAACATCCCTTAGAAAAGCAACTCCAAGAGGCTCTATGGCTTTCAGTGACTTAATGCAGCCAGGCCATTTTGTCCTCATCTCCTCTGTCTCTCTATTGTACTGTGAATGTTCTTTCTCCTTTGCTTCTTGCTCCTTCCCTTTTCTTGTTCTTTATTTTCCTTCTTCTGCACATTTCTCCTTCCTCTCTGTTTTTTCCCTCTATACTTCCCTTACTTTTCTTTTTCCTTCCCTCTTTCTTTCTGAAAATGGTCCTTTCACAGCTCAAGGAACTTTTTCACAGCTAGCAAAAGGTCAGACCAAGATTTGAACACCAATCTAGGAGCTTCAAAAGCCTTTCCTTTCCCAAATTCAATAGAAACCTGATGAACTGATTTATTATAAGGCATGAATCATTGATAAGCAATTTAATATGCTATATATTCCCAGAAAAAAATCACACTACTTCTCTAGGGTTCATTTTCCAGATGTGTGTAAAACAGAATGGTTATTCTTAGCAATGGGAATGTCCAGCTATCAAAATTAGAAAGTGAGTCTCAGTTTCTTCCTTTTAAAAACAATGATAATAATAACTACTTCCTAAGTTTTGGGTCTGGTAGCATAGTGCCTAAAGCATTTGAATACTAACCAGAAGGCTGGCAGTTCTATCCTGATATAAAATGCTCTCAGGGCTAGGATAATATCCATACCTACAAGTTACTACTATTATTATTCAAATTTATGCACCAAACACTGAAGCCAAAGATGAAGAAATTGAAGATTTCTGCAGTCTGAAATTGATCAAATGTGCAATCAACATGTATTAATAATTACTGGTGATTGGAATGTTGAAGTTGGAAACAAAAAAATCAATAGTTCAAAAATACATCCTTGGTGATAGAAATGATGCCAAAGATCACATGATAAAATTTTGCAATCAACAACCTATTCTGTGCCAATACCTTTTTTCAATGATATAAACAGGAATTATACATGTGGACCTTGCCAGATGGAATACACAGAAATCAAATTTACTACATCTGTGGAAATAGATGATGGAGAAGCTCAATATCATCAGTCAGAACAAGGCCAGGGGCTGATTGTGGAACAGATAATCAATTCCTCATATGAAAGTTCAACTTGAAACTGAAGAAAATTAAAACAAGTTCATGAGAACCTAAGTACAATCTTCCATATAACCTAACACAATTTAGAGACCATATCAAGAACAGATTTAACGCATTGAACATTATTGATTGAAGACCAGACAAGTTATGGGATGACACCAAGGACATCATATCTGATTAAAGCAAAAGGTCATTAAAAAGACAGGAAAGGAAGAAAAGAACAAAATGGATGTCAGGAGAGATTCTGAATGGAGAGTAGTTAAAGCTAATGGAAGAAATGATGAAGTGAAAAACTGAAGATTTCAAGATGGCTTGAGAAGACAAAGTACAGTATTATAATGAAAGACACAAAAAGCTGGAGTTAGAAAACTAAATGGGAAGAACACCCTTGGCATTTCTCAAGCAGAAAAAACTGAAGAAAATTCAAGTCTCAAGTTGCAATATTGAAGAATTCTTTGGACAAAATTTTGAAAAGCAGAGCAAGCAACAAAAGAAGATGGAAGGAACACAGTCGCTACAAAAAAGAACTAGTCAATCTCTAACCTTTTCAGGAGGTAGAATATGATCAAGAACTGAAGGTGCTGAAAGAAGTCTAATATGCCCTGAAAACATTTGCAAAAATCAAGGCTCCTAGAGTTGTTGGAATACCAATAGAGATGTTTCAACAAGTAGATGCAACATTGGAAGCACTCACTCATCTATGACAAGAAATTTGGAAGACAGCTACCTGTCTAAGCAACGGAAAGAAATCCATATGTGTGCCCAATCCAGGAAAAAAGTGATCCAACAGGATATGGAAATTATACTACAATATCATTAATATCCCATACAAGTAAAATTTTGCTGAAGATAATTCAAAATAGGTTTCAGCAGCACATCAACAGAAACTCAAGCTGGAGCAGAAGAGGATATGAAACGAGATCTCACTGCCGATGTCAGATGATCTTGTGAAAGCAGAGAATACCAGAAAGATGGTTTCCTGTGTTTTATTGACTATGCAAAGGCATTTGATTGTGTGGATCATAACAAATTATGGATAACATTGTGAAGACTGGGAATTCCAGAACACTTCATTGTGGTCTTGAGGAACCTATATAGACAAAGAGGCAGTCGTTTGAACAGAACAAGGATACTGTGTGGTTTAAAATCAGAAAAGGTGTGTGTCAGTGTTGGAAACTTCACCATGACACAGCCTTCCTTGCCAAAAACAAAGAGGACTTGAAGCACTTACTTATGAAGATCAAAGACTACAGCCTTCAGTATGAATTACAGCTTGCTCTCTCTCTCTCTCTCTCTCTCT
>NW_006921617.1:7135622-7148464 GCF_000298275.1 Orycteropus afer afer
ACTGCCGGAAGAAGGAACAAATCTGTCTTGGAAGAAATACAGCCAGAATGCTCCTTAGAAATGAATATGGTGAGACTTCATCTCACGTACTCTGGACATCTTATCAGGAGGGACCAGCCCTGGAGAAGCATATTGTACTTGGTAACAGAGTCAGCAAAAAAGCCGAAGACTCTCAATGAGATGGATGGACATACTGGCTGAAACAATGGGATTAACTATAGCAAGGATTGTTAAGATAGCACAGGACTGGGGAAACACAGAAACAGTGTTTCTTTCTGTTGTAGATGGGGTCACTATGAGTCAGAACCTATCCAATGGCACCTAACAACAATAACAATATTTACCATATGAGGAACCAGTAGAGGTTCAATGGTAAATTCTTGCCTTCCATGCAAGGGACTTTGGGTTGATTCCCAGCCAATATATCTCAAGTCAATCACCACCCATCAGCCAGGGGCGGGATGAATGATGCTATGTTGCTGAAGAGGCTTCAGCAAAGCTTTCAGACTAGGACAAACTAGGAAGAAAGACCTGGTCAGCTATGCTGAAAATCAGCTAATGAAAAATTGTTTGATCTCACTGTGTGTGTTGCAATGAGTTGGATGCTCACTTGGCGACTGCTAACAACAGTGACCATATAAGAATTGTGAAACGATTATAGCTAAGCACTGTGCCAGGTACTTAAAACCTTCTGTTCTTCATTTAGACCAACAGGAAGAAAAGGAGTCACTCCCAACTTAGCTTATTTTCTAATAAAGAATACCTCATCACCACCACCACCCTCCCAAGAGATGATTTCCAGTATAAGCAACTAAAGGCAAAGGAGATATTTTGGGGCTAGAATCTTCCCATGCTTTACAAATAATGCTTATAGGCAGTTACTAAAGGGACCCTGCTTATAATGTCCTTTCCTGGAAAAACATCCAAGGTTGGACCATTTCCACAAACAGGACCAGGAAAATTCCCATAGTGCTGAAGCATTCGTTTCTAGCGGGTGAGTGGGTCAAGTTCTGCTCCCTTTTCCCAGTGGAAAACAGCAAGCTATCCCACGGGCCATGGGGCTAAAGGAGAATGGATGTAGTGTGTGGGAAAGAGCATAGGATTAGATGAGGAGACCTGGATTCTCATCCCAGCCCTGCCACCAGCCTGGGGGGAGCCTGGGAAAATGACTTCACCTGCTTGGGTATCTGTCATTCACAAACTCATTGTGAATCTGAATCACCTGGGGAGTTTAAAAATAATACCAATACTTGGACCCCTAGCTGGAGTTTCTGATTCAGTTACTCTGGAATGAGGCCCAGGCATTGGTGTTTTTAAAGAGCTTTCCAGGTGATTCTAACATACAGCCATAGTTGAAAATAGTTGGTTAGACTATCATTTTCTAATTATCTAGATTAATCTAAATTCATTATTCTCTAAATATTCATAGGACTGAAAATTAAACCTGAGCTAAAGTACTGGATTGCAATGTAATATTCTTTTCCATTGGCCACTTACAAACTTTTCTTCTTTGGCGGAGATTTAGTCTTGACTCATAGATCTAACAAGTCAGTATTGTATGCCTACTATGTGCAAGGTGTTTGAAGATTCCACCAGTAGTTTGACTTGCATGGCTCAATAGCTTAGAAAAGCAAAAGTCCACCCTCATAAAAATCACTCCATCCTCTGGGAAATGGTTGAAACTTAGAGTGCTTTTCCATCTGGAAAATCACTGGGGAGAACACTGGTACTGATGTAGCAGAAGAAGAATTTGGCTGACCTCCTTCTCCATGCTGATAACTGCCCAGGGGCTGGGTGAAAATTGTCCCTCTTTGCACCTCCAGTTTTACCTTTTCTACTCCAAGTCACCCCAGAAAGTGATGGGAGCCATAATCAGAGAGCCAGGCAGGGTGAAGCAACACTAGAAATTGGTCCTTCAGTTTGATGTTGACTCCAGAGAGAAGAGAAACACTGAGGTACTCCAAAGACTTGCATCTGAATAAGAGATAATGTTGTGTTTTCCAAAGATGTTTAAATCAGTTGCTCTTAAATCCAAATATTTAATCACAGCCTACCTGGTTTTGGAAAACATTTGAGGCAAAGGATGAAAAGTTTGGCTAGACACCAAAGCAGGTCTTCTTCAGATAGAGGTCAGATTAACAAGACACTCTTCATAGCTGTTCTAAAAAGAGCAGCCTTCCTGTTTCAACATTTTAAATGTTCTGATCCTATCTGGACTCTCTGCTTATGGTGATAATTTTCCCTTAGGGGTTCTTTCACCCTTACTATTGCCCCCTCCAATCTTCAAAAAAAACTAGGCATTTTTAAGGGTCATTTACCTTGTCATGAGAGAGCTGCTTATAGCCTCCATAAGGGTGTGGTGACATGAGAAATACTGGCATAGATCACAGAATTAATGGGGAAGAAGGGGCCTCAGAAAACCATCTAGTCCTTGTACCATAGCGAGAACAGGCACTCTTTGGCTAATCAACTTTAACTGATAGTACAAAATTTCAAACATCATTTTCACATTAAAACATACACAGATATAATCCCACTCACTGGCATCGAGTCAATTCCAATTTATAGCAACCCTATAGGACAGAGCAGGACTGCCCCATAGGGTTTCCAAAGCTATAAATCTTTACAGAAGTAGACTGCCTCATCTTTCTCCTATGGAAGATGGTAGGTTTGAACCACTGACCTTTTGGTTAGCAGCCCAATGGTTTAACCAACCTCCCACAAATTATTTAGGGAGAAGAATTCCAACATTTAAAATGCATTTCTTGCTCACAGGGCGTCCTTTATCGCCACACCTCCAAACTTCTACCCTAAGGTACCCATCCACCCCACTCTGCTCTGAGAGGTACTCTAGTGGAGGAATGCAGAGAGTACTGGCAAAGTTTGATTACCTCATTTGACAGATGAAGAATCTAAAGTCTAGGGAAGTTCTTTGACTTAGTGACAAAACTGGGACCAAAATAGGGAACATATTGTCGACTATGAATTGAATAAGGAATCTGGACTTGGAATCAGGAAATACATGTTTAAGCTTTGCGCTGTTACCTAAGAGCTCTGAGGTCTTGAGCATGTCAGTCATCCTCCTAGGCCTCAGTTCAGGGATTGGCATCACTAAATAAGGAAGCAAATGACCTTTATGGCCCCTTCCAAGATTGTTTTTCTGGTGCTGGCAATTTTTGTGTTTGATTGCCCTCCATGATATCAACCTACCAACAGTGAGCAGCAAGTGCTGATTTGAATAATTAAGTCAATACTGACTTGACTTGCCTGTGGTTGCCAAGTGTGGGAAATCCTATTATTATCTTTTTGTGTATGTTGGTCTTTTTCATTAACTGAGTTAATCACTTTCTGAGAGCAGGATCCACTGCTTTTACTCTTTTTATTCCCCAACAGTAGTAATGCATACTAGTTTCATGAATGAATTTCTTAGGCTTCTTGATCCTCAAGCAACAGAACGAAGAGGGAGGGATGCCACAAGGACCACTTTATTCGTCCAGTCAAGAACATAGAATGACTTTCATTCTGGTCCCTTTCAACCACTTTTGCTTCAGCTTGATGTCTGAAACTTATTTGGAGACATTTATCTGGAAAACAGGTAAAGGAAAAGGTAAAAACTTGTGACATTTTAGGAAAAGAGTACTTTGAAAGGTGTTTCTAAGAAAACACTCCCAAAATAGTTTTCAGGCTAAGTTATGCCAGAATATACATTTTTTTTTTTTAACTTAGGAAAATAAAGTACTATCTCCACCCATAAATGCATAACTAATGTCTTTTCATTGAATTTTTCTAAAGTCCCAGGAAAATTCATTTGAAAAAGACTCCAAATAATCAATAAAGGAAGAGTTTTGCTTCTGTTGTAAATCTGATCCAAGTCTTGTTACTATGTTTTCCCACTGATGATGTTCTGCCCTAAGGAAATCCTTCCTATAGCTTTCAATTGCTATTTTCCCTTCCTTGTTTGGTGGAATACGTACAAAATTGTTCATCTATCATTTGGTACATTCTTCTTACAAAAGCTTGAAGGTGGAATGGAGCCTCTGCCAAATGAATTCCTTTAAAGCAATAGCAACACTCTGCGTTGCATTTCTGCTCTTTTACTCAAGGTCACTGTCTTAGTCACCCAGTGCTGTTGTGGCACAACTACCACAAATGAGTGGCTTTAAAGAACAGAGATTCATTTTCTCACAGTTTTGGAGACTAAAAATCCAAACCAGGGTTTCAGCTGTTTCAATTCCTTCCTTGTCAGGAGCCCCAGGTGTTCTTGGTTTGTAAACGATCCTCACATAGTGTCTATGTGTGTCTCTGTGTCTATTCTGGTCTTTTTATACCTCAGAAGTGATTAGGTTTAGGATCTACCCTATACTGGTATGACTGTATCAACATAACAAAAGAAATCCTCCCTATTTCCAAACATGGTCATATTCATCGATCCAAAGGTTAGAACTTCAATACATATTATTGGCAGACACAATTAAACCCCGAACAGTCACTAGCATGGAGAACCTTATGGAACCAGCAGTGCTAAGTGTGGGAAAAAGCCATCTCCTGTTGCTTTGGAAAGAGATCTGATGATGTAGTAGTTAAAGGATTCGGCTGCTAATCAAAAGGTGGGCAGTTCGAACCCACTAGCCACTCCTTGGGAGAAAGATAAGGTAGTCTGTTTCTGTGAAGATTTACAACCTTGGAAACCTTATGGGGTAATTTGACTCTGTCCTAAAGGGTCACTATGAGTCAGAATTAACTCAATGGCAGTGGGTTTGGTTTTGGTTGCTTTGGACCCCTTCTCTCTCAGCCTTATACACTGAGCCTGTTGTGTTTAATGATATTCAATGGGCCCCAGTCCCCTCTCTTGGCCAGGCCTGTCATGAGTTGATTGACCACCTTCTGTATAGAGAAGAAGAGACCCTGCAGTTTCCTGAACACTGTGTCCTCTGGGGCTCTCCAGCACCTCCATATCCTGGCAGACTATTTTTGGACTATAGAAGTTTTCTCTTGCACCCATTCTGTTTTCCCTCTGCATGTCTGTAAAGATCTTCCCCTTCATTACCTCTTGAGAACAAGCTTGACATTCAGAGAAGAGTGAGCCACCCTCTTGATGAGGATAGTCTTAGGAAGCTAATTGCTCCCCAAGGGTCAGAAAACACAGCCAGGATAAGAAACTGCAAAGGAAACATCACTGTAAAGGAGGAGGACATGAGCCTTTGTGGCACCAAACGTATGTCTTCTCAGATGAGTCAGCTGACAAGGCTCTCAGCCAATGCCAGATGAAGGGGAGTTTTATGACTGAGACACCTGGTAACTCTAAAACAGATTGAGCTTGTCAGTTCATTGCACGGACGTTAAACTTCGAGCAAGAGAATCATAGCTCTGGGTCTTTATGGCCTGGCAAATGTGGCCTGCAAAGGAGGGCCTCTGAAAACGTGCAGCAACCGGCTGGCTAATGGGCAATGTAGACCATCCCCAATCACTTCTATTTGGCACTGGAGTGTCCTGCTCCAATTTCACTGAGGATACCCATAATTCTGGGAACTTGCTGTGTTTTAGACTAAATAACAAAGTTGGGCTTTGAATAACTTTAGGAAAGATTGCAATGTGGGTGGAAGTTCCTAGCCTGTCTGTATGTTCAGAATGCCCCCTCAAATCCCTTACTGGCAAAAGTCAGCAAGTTCAAAGCGTCATCCTAATGCCCTGTCTTTGCCAGGTTCACAGCTCCCTGGAGGCATGGAGCCGATTAGGAATCTGGGTTTAAAAGGCCCTCCTTTACATCTCCATCTGACTAAAGTTAACAAGGGTTTCATTAACCTCAGCAAATGGGTTAATTAAATGGATTTTCCCAGTAGCTCCTCTACCATATCTGATCTAGGGATTAGAAACTCAAGTCTGTGAATCCCCTTCACACTATAAAATGGGTTTCCACTGAGGCAGATGCAGGTCTGAAATGAGACATGGTCAATATTCCAAGAGAGCACTTGAGGAGCAATGGGCTGCAATGACTTCACGGTCTGTGGGCCTGCATATTTTGCTCCCATGGCTGCCTTTGGAAAATGTGCCCTTATATGTCTTGTGTCGTGTCACTGACAGTGTTAATCTGGAATCAAAATCTGTCTAGAATCAAGACTGCTTCCCAGGTTACTTTAGCTAAGGTTTCACACAGGTGCTCAGCAAGACACTTGCTTACTCCCCCAAACCTGCCCGACATTCTCAGAACAGACTGCTGCTGTGTATGTACCAAGTCAAGCTCACATTAAAGCAGTGCAAGCTGGAAGTGAGCATTTTATAAATAATCTATGCCCACAGTCTTTGACATGCATATACATTCAACGATACCAAACGCAACAGATTAAGTTCAGAGAGGTTGAAGAGGACAGTGGTGACATATGTGGCCTTCCAATGCCCACATAAAGAAGTACAGATGTAGACTGGGTGGTGGCTTGGAGACTTGGGGGATGCAATGGATGCAGACTGCACCAGGTGACACTCAGAGGGGGTGACACCAAAATGATTATGTATAAATTTTTTGTGCAGAGTTTCAGCAGAAATTTATTTTAAAATAATATATCCCTGTAGTTAGCGTAGTGCCTAAGTCATTTGACTGCTAACAAGAAGGCTGGTAGGTTCAAACCCACCAGCCACTCCTCAGAAGGAAGATGGGGCAATCTACTTCCATAGTGATACTGCCTTGGAAACCCAAGGAGGGATCTCTATGAGTCCGGTCCAACTCGATGGCACATAACAACAACAACAAAGTAGTTAGTTATAACAACAAAAATATCATTTAAATCCCAGCTTACATATCAGGTCCTAGTACACCTACCAGGTTAAAACTCTTTGCTAATTTACTTCTTGAACCTTCTAATGCACTCCTGTCAGAGCTATCATTACCCAATCACAGTGATGCTTCAAACAGTGTGGTTTTGTCCATGCATGCTACGAGCACGTTATTTTTGTTGCTGCTGGTGTTTTAATAGCCCTGATTTTGTCAAAATTTCTGGTGTTTTAGCTACAATGTTGTGGTAACTAGGATTTGTAATATCAGTAACTTTCTGAGAGTGAAGTAATAATTAAAGGAAAAGAAGGAGAAAAATTAAAAAAAAAAAACTAATAATGTAATTCAATGTAGAAAAATTTTATAAAATGAATGTATTGTTAGTATTCATATAATCTAAGAACTACTACATTTAAACAATTTACAACTATATTTATCACATATTAATCTATGATTAAAATTGTTAATAAACATTCCTAACTATTCTGTGGAGCTCTGGTAGCATAGTGCCTAAGGCACTTGACTGCTCACCAGAAGGCTGGCGGTTCAAACCCACCAGCCACTCCTTGGAAGGAAGGTTGGGCAATCCTACTTCCGTAGTGATACTGCCTCGGAAACCCAAGGAGGGGTCGCTATGAGTCGGGGCCGACTCGACGGCAAACAACAACAACAACAACAACAACTATTCTGTATGGTCTGGTACAAGAGGAGGTCCATGGGGGGGGATGACACCATGAGTCACCACACTGGATGACACCAACCCTAGTGATGTCACTGAGGCTGGCATAGCTGTAGGCATGTTACGTCCTTCAATTGTATGTCCTGTCCTGGTTAGATTGTGTTCTAATAAAATATGTAGAATTAATGTCTATGCCCCTTCTTTTCTTCCTTCCTTCCTTCCTTCTCTCCCTCCTTCTTTCCTTCCTTCCTTCTTTCCTTCCTTCCTTCCTTCCTCCCTCCTTTTCTCCCTCCCTTCCTCTCTCTCTCTCTCTCTCTCTCTCTCTTTCTCTCTTCCTGTGGAAAAAGTGAACAGGATAAGAAAAAAATAATTTGGACTTCATGTATTTTAGGGGGGCCAAATCAGGTCTGAGTAATTGGAACCAATTAACTTAAGTGAAAATTTCTGAAGCTGTATTTCATTTGCGTGTTTGGCATTTTCAGGAGAAGGCTGTAATTATGTTGCTTGGAAAAATAATTGGTGGTTTGGAGCCACACAGATGTACGGTACCCATGAAAAGAGATGTCTTTTCTGAGAGTGATGGGAAACGTGGTGATTCTTAGGACCCACTCCCTGAATTCCTTTCCTACTTATCCTGTCTCTTACATCTGTTCTTTCAAAACCACAGGAGCTTTGCACAGTTCTGCAGAGCTGTTCAGGGAGTGGGGTGGGGGAGCTGGGGCTGGATTTTCCATATTCATGCCCTCAAATAGACCCTCAGAGGTCCCCTGTGGGAGGCAAAGGGAAACTCAAGCCCAGTACAATAACATATGCTTCTGGGGTCTCCACGCTTCTCAAATCTATTTTTAAAAGCAGGCTTTAGTAAATTATATACAACATGTACCACATCATGAATGTATGTGTACAAAATGATGAAATGGAATCACTTTGGGTTGTGAATGTCATTCAGTTCCTTCCTTATCCAAGTCCACAATGAGGGTGAGCACGTTGCCTTGCCTGCCTAGCTGGGAGAGCAGACTCTGCAGCTCCCATGGGCTTTCTTGCAGAGTCCTGGCACAGACCACTGGGCACCCTGGAGATCACCGCTGATCTAACAGATGTCTCTCTGCATTCCTCATTGACCTCGAGGAGCTGTGGCCATGTCAAAGCCATCTTCACCAGCCCATTCCATTTTGCCATCATCCCTGTGAAACCAGAGACCCAATTTCTGCACTCCCCAGTCTTGAAGGGAGGAATGTCTGGAACAGTTTGAAATGGAGTTTTTCAAAGTCACACTGGGCGTTGTACCAAAGCAAAAAATAAATAATTTTTTTAAATTTAAAAATGCAAAAAGGTGAAACTAAGATGGGTTAAATGTGGTACCTAGCTCCCTAGTGCCCCTAGGAAAGAAAATGGATTCCTGTCCCAGACCACTGTTTTGACTACATTTTCCTGAAGGTCTGGTAGCTTCTCCTGTGGATCTTACCTTTGTATAAGGCTACCACCCCTGTAAGAACCTTGTGATATTTGAAACTAATGATGTTGAATGGAAGAACCCGAACTGAATGGTGGCACAATGGTTAAGAGTTGGGCTGCTAACTGAAAGGATGTTGGCTCAAACCCACCTAGCCTATCCCAGGGAGACAGATGTGGAAGTCTACTTCTATAAAGACTACAGCCTTGGAAACCCTATAGGACAGTTCTTCTCTGTCCTATAGTGTCACTATGAGTCAGAATCAACTCTATGTCAACAGGTTATATTGAATGGAAGCCCCTCCATGTGGCACCAACAGTTAAGTGCTCCACTACTAACTGAAAGGTTCACAGTTGGGATCTATCCAGTCATGCCTCAAAAGAAAGGTCTGGCAATCTCCTTCCCAAAGCCTCAGCCTTGAAAACTCTACAGAGCACAGCTCTATTCCAACACACATGGGGTTGTACATTGGAATTGATTCAGTGGCAATTAGTTTGTTTGTGATTTTGACTGAGAAGACTTCCAAACAATTGAAGTCTACAGGGACTAGTAGGTAAGTTAGAGAAGAGTATTGAAACCCTTCCAAACCTACAAATCTCCTAAGCAGAGATCAGAATGAAATAAACCTGAGAGAAATATAGAAGAGATGGAAGGCATCACTGTCTTCCTATTCCTCCCTTCTTGCACAAACTGTTTCAAAGATAAAGAAAAGGGTTGCAAAGTAGAGGGGGATCCTGGCCACTGGTGACTGAAGTGACCCAAGGTTGTAGAGTGACACATTATTTCTGGAACACTCTTCCTATTTCAGAGCAGCTGGAAATCATACAGGTCATGCTGAACTAGCCAGTAGGCATGGGAACAAATCAGGTAAATCAAACAGGCAGCATTATTGAGCTCAACAAGGCTATCAACACTTGTTTGCCATGTTCTAGACAACAAAATACCGTAAGGCAAGATCATGAAGTCAAAGGAAATGTATGTATTTTGAAACCAAATAAAATACTCTAGGCTAAGGTCCAGATCATATTCTTAAATACTTCTTTTTGAGGGAGTAGAAGGGGACTACATTTCATCACTACAATCTTTTAAGGCATCATTTATATTCAGTTTTTGGAATTGAAGAATTTGCCTTTTAGTGACAAATCTGCATTTCATCATAAAGATGGAACATGACATCCTGTGCTTGGTTATTCTCTTGAGAATTAGGCCCCTTGTTTGTACAGTGTGTTTAGAATAGAGTAGAGACAAAGACTGCTGCAAATTTATTTCAGGCTCAAGAGAGTGGATGCATAAAAACATATGAACCTACAGGCAGAAACGACATGGCTTCTATTCCAAGTGGTCCAAATCCCATGTAATAAAGTTCTTAATTTAGTTGTTCTATTGTTTTCAATCACAAGTCTCAAAACAGGACAGTCACAAATATAAGAAATATTTTAGAATGACTGAAAAATATTGTTAACATTTTTTATAATGTCAGCCCAGTATGTCAGAAGCATTGTGTTAGGAGCAGGTATGTCAAAAGCAAGTTTAAGAACTTAAATGACAGACAATGAGAAAGATTTGGGTATTGCATGTTACTCTAATACTTCAGAAAATAGCAGCTTTAAAACTGTAATAAAATAATGTTTATAGTGTAATGTTTGATATCGACTATTTTCAGATGGCAAATGAAAGAAATTTTGTTACTATAAGGAATAAATTAGACTAAAGTGGTTGAAGTCGACTGAAGAGTACAATAGGCATGTGTGTGTTCATGACATAATGGCGGTCAGTTCTGTTCATAACAGCTCAGGGTGAGCCCCTTGTTCCTGAGTAAGGCCCTGATAGTACTCATGAAGAAAAGCCTCAGGAAAGCAGGTCTCCCACAAATGTCCCATCCACAGTGATCTGTGATTAGACTTATCCAATATAAATATAAATATAAATATAAATATCCAAATAACAGAAGCAACAGTATTGATGGCAGAGATTGGCCCCCTCTCTGGGAACCAGGGAGATTATGTCTCCTAGCCCCCTTGGATCAAAGAAGGGCTTTGAGGTCAAGGCAGAGAGTGGGTATACATTCTCTCTCTCTCTCTCTCTCTTTCTCTTTTCCTGTGGTTACCTTGGAGACACATGGTGAAGATGAAGGTGATAAAAGACAGAAGAAGCTTGGATCTCTAAATGATTTCATGGAGCAGAGTCTGTCACTATCCCCAAAATCATTAACACTATGATGGAAGGAAGCAATATACCTTTATTATGTTAAGGCACTGAAAGTGTAGGAATTGAAATTTCAACAGAGTTACTTATCCTAACACAGTATCTTCATTCTGAATTATTGACATAATTAGCTCAAATGTTCTCTTTGCCTAAAACTAGGGACAGGGCCTACGCAATATTGAATCCGAATAAAGATATATTTATCAAGTGCTACTCAGTGTAAGGGGAGCTCTGGTAGCATAGTGGCTAAAGCACTTGACTGCTAACCAGAAGGCTGGCGGTTCAAACCCACCAGCCACTCCTCGGAAGGAAGGTTGGGCAATCCTACTTCCGTAGTGATACTGCCTCGGAAACCCAAGGAGGGGTCGCTATGAGTCGGGGCCGACTTGACGGCACATAACAACAACAACAACAACTCAGTGTAAGCAGTCCCTCTGCGGTGCAATGGTTAATGTTCCTGGCTATTAACTGAAAGGTTGGGGGTTTAAGGCCACCCAGGGGCATCTTTGAAGCAAAACCAAGAGATCTACCACCCCCAAAAATCAACCATTGAACATCCTGGGAGTATAGTTCTATTCTGACACACATGGGATCATCATGAGTCAGAATCAACTTGATGGCAAGTAGATTTGTTTTGTTTTTCCTTTTTTCTCAATGTAAAATGCAGCTGAGTGTGACAATCGTTTCTTCAACCATTACCCAGTCTGCTTCTAGTATTCTTAACATAGTATAATATTTCATGAGCAACCTAGGTGTGGACCAATTCAGACACCTGTGTCAAAATAAGTCTTTGATTTCTCTCCAAATAATGACAATTAATTTCTCTCTCTGTGCATGTACTCGTGTGTGTGTGTGTGTGTGTGTGTGTATCTGTGTCTCTGTGTGTGAATATGTGATTTTAGTTACAATTTAAAGAGTCTTTCCTTTAGGGAAAATGTTCATACATCGATTTAAGGCAGGACTCAACAAATAGACTAGTTAGAAAGTTTTAGAGGACTCCTTAAGAAATGTTTCCCTGAGTTTAAACATACAACTTGACCATGAGTGTCACAAAATCCTAGAGGAAATAAAAATGAGATGTTTCCTATTCTTCCAGGAGGGAATCATATAAAAATTAGTTTGCTGGATAGTCAAGCTCAGAAATACACAAAGAGCCAAGAAGAACTTCATTCAAAACAGGAATAAGAAACTTGATGCTCTGCAGTGGAAGCAACACACTGTGACTACAACCCCTGAACTTAAAGCAGATCGAGCCTGCATTTAAACCATTCAAATGGTACATATGCTAAATTCTGTGCCTGGGTCAGGCAGCTTCCAAGGCAAATGGTGCACAGTGTTTAAAAACTCGGTATTATTTAAATGAAACCAGCATTCCATTGCTCTTGATCACACTGAACAATGAGGATTTTACACCAGCAATTCCTTCAGTGGAGCTCACTCTGTCTCCATTGGCAGCATTGGACAGAGAAATAAATACTCTTTAGATCAAGTTATCTGCCTGATGTTGCTTATAGAGACAGAGGCTCTAATGATCAACTTGGTGTATCACTGGGTCATTATCATCTTCCTCTGAGACCTGCTTTTGGAGGGAGAAGTGTGCAGTGTGCTGCGATATGACTTTAAGAAAGTATTAAGGAGAGGCAGGGCAAGATGGTGGACTAGGCAGAAGGATTGCACAGACCCTCTTCAACAAAGAAAAGGGAAACCAATTAACACAGACACAGAAGATAATCTTGGAC